>NC_141036.1:14047500-14132500 GCF_052040795.2 Danio rerio | reverse complement strand
AAAGGCTCTCAAAGCATGCATCCGTGACTGAAATGCGACCTCCGGTGGACAGTAGCAGGCTGCAAAATGAGACGCAGATTCAGAGTTCCACCTTAGGTTATAAATTAGCAAGTGATTTAAATATTACAAGTGTAAACATTAGGTGAGCAGGTTACATAGAAACCCCGTGTCCTAACAACACGCTATGTGACGAGATTTGCAGTAATAAGCAATTAGGCTGTTTGCGACAGAAATTTAAATACAGCCATTGAGAAGCACAGAATATGCACTCACTCATGAAATGGTAAAGTTTATAATATAATTAATACATATTAAACCTCTTTAACATTATTAAATGTACATGATAAATCACTCATATGTGTTGGTTTTCAGTCTAAAGTTCAATTTCAAACGGTTTATTTTATTTTCAAGATCTGAGGGGAGCTCTTTGCTGCTGCATTCACTAGTATAAAAATGAATGTCACGTAAAATTGCATTTAAAGGGTCACGAAACACCAAAACACATTTTTTTAACTGTTGACAGTCGTATATGTGTCCCACACCGCTAAAAACACTACTAGGACACCTATATTTCACTAAAAAGTGTAAATTGGTTGTTTTTGCGTTATTTCAAGCAAATTCGTACTACTGGTTTGAAATGAATTTTTGAAGCTGCGTCACGGTCATGACATAATAGCGTTGTATTCCAGCGTGCAGACTGGGCGTCTGTGCCAGAGTGTGTCTTATTACATCTTACAGCCTGCTGCATTAATGCATGAGTAAAGTTTGGTTCAAACCAGTCAGCGCGCTCTATTGTGCAACTTCATTAATATTCATTACTGTCATAGTGTTTAGACGACAGAGACGCCACGTTGTGTTGGCAAAATAAGCGTGAAGTGTTGCTTTTATAGTTTGCTGCCGTTAAGTTTCGTTTTCTTTTTCTCTCTGTGAGAGCTCAGACGTGTGGATTAACAGTGTACGTGACGCTCGCCAACAATAACTTACGTGTCTAAGGAGGATTATTGTTTACCTGAGAGCTGTTCTCATCTGCAAACGCTGAGATCCGAATTCGCTTGTAGTCTCCTCTTAGTAAAGATGCGGCTCTAGTTGCTGTGAATTGTCCTGTCTCTACAGATTTGGTAAGTGAGCGACCAGTGCTCTTTGTTTATTCAGTTCGTATTTTATGAATTCCCTGAATAAAAGCCAAACTGCAGTTAAAGTCCACCATTTAATAATTTGGCAAATAATTCGACTACAGATGTAAACACAGTCACTTTGTCCGCTGTGGTTGTGTGTTTTGACTCTGAAATTCAGCGCGCCCAAATAGACACTCCCACACCATGCCTCTTTTCTTCTTCTGACACTCCCCCCTAAACAGAGCTGGACACGCCCACTTTTCTGACTTTTTCCAAAGTAAAGGTGTGAAAACACCCTGCTGAAAGAGGGGGTTTCATGGCCCTTTAAACTCACATTGTTAGCATTTAACACTGAATAGTGCACATGAAGTGTACCTGAGGAGATCTTGTCAGTTTTCTGTTGTTCAGCTGCAAGAAATAGTAAGTCGTTTGTAATATATCAGTTGGAGGTGTAGGTTAGAACAAAAACTCCTGGAATATGCAAAATATTCCTTCGTGTGCCATTGCTTTTATTTAGAACACGATTTAAATCAGCCTTTAGGCTAAATCATCAAACTCGCTCCTTTCAATAGAGTCTGGCTGCAGATTTGCACTTGCACCTTCAGGCTCAGGCAACCATGATTCCTTTGCAAGTGACGTCATTTACAATCACCACCTTTGGCTGCTTGTATGAAAAACAGCTCTGCACTAATGTTACACTTCATCTGTGTCACTTTTTTTCCATTAAGCGAGTCGAGACGTCCCTTTATCGAATCGATCTTGATATTATGATTGGAGGACCTATAAACTGGGCTGGGATCAAGAAGAGACTGTTGCAGCTGCACTGGGGGGGTGGGGAGGAGGTTGAGATTTGTCATGGAATACAACTTAGGTACTTGGAATTATTTGATAACGTCGCCACTGGGAACGCAAACGAAATGGAAACATACTTTCGGTTTATTTGTGCCGATTGCAAGTGACGTGACAGGAGAGTACAGGTGGCGATTGTAAATGATTTCACTTGCTTCACAAGGCTGAAGGTGCAAGTGCAACTCTGCAGCCAGACTCTTCTCGTTCCTTTTGGTCCTCAATCTGGCAACCTGTGCTTGGGTTTGTTATGATCCAACAAATGCGACACCTAGTTCAACCACTGGGTGTCAAGCTTACATACTGCACCTTTAAATAACATTAACAAAGATGAACAGTGTAATAAATATATCGTTCATTTTTTATGTGAAATTGGTGCTTCATTCGCAAATGTTTTATGCGATATTCCTGTTTTGAGCATAAGTTTAATTATTAAATAATTTGACTGAAAACAGTTTAAATATTTAGCTGAAAACGTTGACTGAGCATGAAATTATTTTTAAAAAGGGCGAGTTCCTCACTTTAATAATACCACAGACATAACTAAATCGATAAACTTTTAACCCAGTACTTCTGTGCTAATTTGACTTTTTGTAACAGAAATAATAATATTGTGCGGCTTAAAACACAAGGCTAAAGCTGTTTCAAAACAGCACGAGAACTGTTGTCTCTGGGTCAGACTGGGATCTAAATGATCATACGTGTCAAAGGTTTAATAAACAGAGAATCGCTTCATTTTGGAATAAGATTGTGTGGGTGTTTGTGCGGAGACTGATCTTTAAAACATTCATCATGCTGCTCTATTATTAGATAAAGGAAAATTAAACACAAAAACTCCTGAGCAAGTACCATTGATGGATATTTAGTTTGAAGTCTGTAAAGCGTTAGACTAATGAGTATAGATTCTAAACAGACATGAAACAGTATATAATGAAAAACAGAATGCAAATTTACTTCATCCACTCCTCTTTCAGACAGAGTAGGCAGAGCGAGACCACCTCCACGGACAGATTCTCATTAGAAAGAGCCACTTCGAGCTTATTCAGAAGAGTTGGACCTGAGACAGAAAAGACACACAATAAGAAAGACGCATTAAAGCCCCATTCACACAAAAAGAAAGCGACAAGCAACCATTCATTTCAATGGTGGCTTTGAGCGACAGTGACCATTGGCGATCAAATGTAGTGCGTCTAGCAATACGACAAAGCGGAGAATCCTTCATGCAAATATAGAGCAACTTTTGTGAGCGACAGCCAATAGGAGCATCAATAGAGCTGATGTGATCCTCTCTCAGCTCCGGTATTAGGGTTGTTGCTAGAAGGGATACAGCTGATTGTAATTCTGTAATAATTTACAAAATTCTTCATATTATTTATTTAATTATCCATTAAATTGTATTTTATTAAAATCTTCCCCTACTCTAATTCTAAACCCAACCCTCACAGTAATGTAAAAACATTTATTACACAGAGCATTTATCATATTATTTATTAAATTACAGATTAAAATGTATTTTATTAAGTCTACCCCTACCCTATCCCTAAAGCCAACCCTTACAGTAATGCAAAATATCAATTATTGTTGTACAGCGTCACAAAAATAATGCTATATTAATGACAGTATCCGCAGCTGTATCCCATCTAGACTTTTCCCTCATCAATCATTCATACCAGCATCTTTAATAGCTGCCTTATGTTGCTTAGTTGATGTTTATGAATGATATTCTCTGGCAGCGAATTCATATTTTTGACACTAAAAACAAGATTTTTACATAAGGCACTAAATATGAATGGAATTAGTACATAGAATACTTAATTCCAAAGATAAAAAATAAAAGTGTGCTCTGTCATTGTGGCTATTCATCTGCTGGAATTGCCTGTCTGTGTAGGCGGAGAATAGGCCCGGATTGGCTAATCGGGAGGACTGGGAGAATTCCCGGTGGGCCGGTCCGTTTTTTGGCCGCGAGGGCCGGTGTCCCTAGTTCCAGAATCTGTTGCTCTCAGCAGTCACACTTTTTAAAAATAATTTATTTATTTACTTGACCACAGCCTTCTTATTCATTATTTTACCGCAGCTCTGCTCTTTTTATCTATTTTCTCGTAGCCTCGTGAGCAGGATGCAGCCTGCAGGTTAATGATGATATAACTAGACAAGTCACCATTCAACGTACAGCTGTTGTGGTACAGTGGTTAGTACGTTAGATTATGACGCGGCCAACCTAGGTTCGGTCCTTGTCTAAGTAACTTTTTTTTTTTTCATTTTTATTGTTAAGACATAATACTGTAAGGGTTGTTGAACATTTGAAGTTCTAAAAGTTCTTTTCTCAAAAAAAGACGTGATAGTGTAATTAGAAACTGAATTGGAAATGACCTTATTTTAATATAGTCAGTGAAGAACTGAGGTGGGCCGGTCTGAGGCTTGAAACTCCAGGGCTGAAAAAGAGTCCCACTCCGGCCCTGGCGGAGAATACAACGAAGGTTTCTCACTCGTGTAGCCAGAGATCGCTAGAAGTTGTTAAAGGGTCACGAAACACCGAAACACATTTTTGAGCTGTTGACAGTCGTATATGTGTCCCACACTGCTAAAAACACTGTTAGAAAACAAATATTTCACTAAAAAACTTTCACTAAAAAGTGAAAATTGGTTGTTTTTGCGTTATTTCGAGCAAATTTGTACGTGACACTCCCATATCATCTCTCTTTTGCTCCTCCAACACTCCCCCTAAACAGAGCTGGACACGCCCACTTTCCTGACTTTTTCCAAGGTAGAGGTGTGAAAACACCCTGCTGAAACAAAGCGGTTTCATGGCCCTTTAACTCTACATTCAAATGAATGGTCAATTGTAGAATTATACAAATTTAGGGGCTTCAATCTCTGTGCTGTGTGAAGCTACACTGAGGCACAGAGCTGCAATGGCAAACAAGAGCACAAGTTTCTTTGTTGACCTCTGTAGTTAACTATTTTAATGAAATGAAATCACATTTAGTGTTTCGCCTCCAACATATTTGCTTTCAGTGGTAGGAAAACTCATTCGCTGTCAGTGAATATCATCATAAACATTACCCAAGCAAGATCAAGATTGGACCTAGGCATGGGACGATAACCGGTTACAAGGTTTACCGCGGTTTAAGTCAAGGTTTTAAAACTGCAAAAATGTTCTGTCATATAGTACATTTTTCTTACATGTTTTTTTTACAACTATTTTATTTAGTTTTTAGGGCAACAGTATCTCCAGCAGAAAAGGCCCCTCCACATCAAAAGCTACCGGTCAGCCTACGATTCAGCAAACATGTGAAAAACAAATCTCTTATGCACCAACATCCAAGCACGCTTCAGACCTGAAAAGTGCAGTGGCTTCTTTTATATCCAAAGGAAAAAAAGATATCCAAAGATGCCTTTTCAATTTTGTGTTTGAAGATAGCAGAAGCCATTCATTTATTTAAATTATTTAGGCTGATTTAATTACCAATCCAAAACATTTGAAATGTTTTTTAAAATATAATATATTGGGTTCAATAGGGGGAAATTTTCTTTAGTTTTTTTACCCAGACCTTTAAAAAGAACATAATTTAGAGCAGTAATCATAATACTGTGAAACTGTGATCTTTTTATCCAAGGTTATCATACCATCAGAATATTAAACCAACCCATGTCTAGTTGGAATTCCCACTAGCGACTTCAATCACTAGCCAGGGTGAAAGGCAGCTACAAAGTCACTAGTAGTGAGAATGGGACTTAAAGCGAACCCTTGGTGTCAAGACTTGTATGCCTACATCAGAGGTTGTGTTAGACTTTCTCATTGCCCGTCATTTTGACGGAGAGGGTTGTAAAAATTCTGTCATAACTTGTTATTGTTATTGACATTTAGGCTAAATTATTCATTTATTTATTTGACAAATGAACAAAAACTCCTATCTGCCTTGACCCTTGACAGTTTTAATTTTGTTCTGGCGGCTGAAGCTGCGTTCTGCTGCCACACTGGAGACCGGAATTACTAGAGCCACTTCAGCCAGCGTTTTATAGTTAGGAAACATTTCTCCTAAGGAAGTGATCAGAAGTTTGCTGGATTCTCTGATTGTGGGATTTACTGATCCTACAAGCACTCATTCGGTAGTGCTCAGCTGACGACGCACTTCAAAGCACCTGATCTCCTTGCTGCGACTTGGTTGGCCCGTAACAGCTGTCGGCGACTGATTTTTTTCTGTTTGTTCTTCATCGTCCACTGCATCACTTCCTCGTTTTCACCTTTATTATTATTATTATCACAACTATTTGGAAATATAAAGAAGTTTCTCATACTCAGCTCTAGTGACATTTTTACAACTGCGCAGTGCTGACAAGAGGTGACAAAACAAGGGCAATCGCCATCAGCTGGACAGGAGTGGGAATTACAGTTAGCAACAAATTACAACAGATCCCCCTCAGAATAATCCGTCAAATTGATGGATCACCTTCAGATTTTTTCCGTCACAGCTGAAAAAAATCTGTCAATGACGGAAAATATTCGGTTAACGCAACCTCTGGCCTAGATATAATGTAAAAGAAGTAAAAACATGACATTTACAATATTCTAAAAATCCTTGTTTACTTAAGACCAAGTGAAACTGTCACTGAATTGAAAGTTTAGCTCATTCACGGAGAGAGCTGGCGATCAGACAGTTTCACTAGAGTCAGTAAGTTCAGCGTTTAACATAAACAAATACACAGTGTCTTCTGCGACAGATGTTGAAAAGCATCGGCATCTTTGTTCCCTTTCATTTCTTTTCTCTGCTTTTTCTCAATGTATATTAAACTTGATTTCCTGAGGCATTTAATGTTTTAATGTTGGAGGAAAAAAAATACCGGTAATGAAAATTAACATCCCTTTGATTGAAAATGAGACATATGCACACAGACTTTTCATTTCAGCCAGCCAGCCAGCCGATTCCGGTGAACTGTCTTTCCATTATAAAATTACCACGTTTAAGGTGTGATTTCTTTAAAGATCAGTGATCCTTACTGCCTGATAGATATACGATATGAAGTGGGTTTCAGACCAGAGAAGAAGCACTGCATCAAATTCCATTTTCTATCATCACGTCTTTAAGATAAGACAGTTTATTACACTCCAATATTTTCAGTGGAGTTTCTGAACTAGCCTGATGCTACTGACGGCAATCGCACTTACGTGGTCTTTCATCTCGTTTTACACATGAACAACTAAATAATGCTTAAGTTAATTTAACTAAATGTATTTTAATTACATTACAATGTTGATGCTGTAAAAGGAACCTTATGAAATTGAAAATAGTCGCATTAATCTTTAACCAGAAGTTTATCAGTGGCTGAAAAACACTAGCTGTACATATAGCCCATTAGAAGCAAAAGCTGCACAATGTGGCACCATATCATAGTTTTGTATCACCATTTGTGCTGCATTTACAATAGAAATATATTTACAGAAAGAGGTGGAGCACCCAAATTGTGGATTTAAAAAACAAAAAAAAGCCTAAATATGTTGTGTTTTTTCTACAAATTTCACAGAGGCATCATTTACATTATATTAAGACATACAAACCTTCATATCAAGAGATCCCTTTAAAAAAGATTTCTGAGGGGCCATTAACATCATAATACTTTCAACCAAAATGACATACCTTTTCCCTGTTCATTTAAGAGACGACTGTGTTTTTGAATTGGAAATCACATAAACCTGTAAACGTGGAAGTCTTTGAAAGCGCAGCCACTGTTTGTCCATGTAAACACGCAACAAATGAGAGTCTAAGAAAGTGATGACATCATGTGCACGCATATAGGTGTTTAGAGAGCTGTAGATTAAAGGCTAGCACAAACAAACACTCTACAACGGTGGAGAACATGATAACATTGTTGTTGCACAAGTGTTTGCTAACAATCCATCAGCAAAGATTGGATTTACATCACATTATGCCGTAAAAGATCTTACACTCATTGCAAGTTCTACATTCACATCAACGCTATGTACTGTTTACTAACAAGATGACTACGCCAAATACTGGCCTAGTATTTGTTGTACAGTGCTTTTGCTAATATCTAAATGCAGATTGTGTAAAGGTGAAACTTTATTAAAACACAAGGGAAAAAATCGAGCATTTTGGCTAGAGTGTAAATCTAAAGACTAATAGCAACCCAACTGATGTTTGTGTTCACGCGCTTACCTTTATCTGTTGGTTGTGTGTTGGCACTGCTAATGTGGAACTGGTAAAGTGACAGAATGTCATCGTCTGAAACGGGGTTTACACAACCTCGCTCTGCGCTCAGTACATCCACCAGCACAGAAAACTCTGGAAGACAAATCGAGACGGAGAAAGACAGAGGTTAAACCTTCAGGAGGCTCTATCAGTGTGTTGAACTTCAAATGAACCTGACAAAGAGTTATGAAGCAGATTCGCTGTGTTTAGATAGAAAACAGTCGCACACAAGTTGGGAAATGGGATTTAAATCAAACTCTGACAAAGAACACCCTAAAACACTTAGTTGGAGGCCTCTGTTGCATATATGTATGTTTGTCTTGATAGAAATATTGTTAGATAAACAACATGTTCCCCTTGAGATGCTGGATGAAGATTAAGAGAGCGGGACTGAAGTGAGTGTTAATGTTTGCGTAAGTTTGACCCTCAACTACTGCAATGCCTCAGGGATGGCATGAGAATACAATGGGTTAATGGGGTCAGACCTCTTGGGGCTTTTTAAACATGTATTTTTCAACTACTTGTGGAAAATGTGTGTACAACAGAGGGTTTTTTCAATAAAAAGGTTTCTAAAGAACAGAAGATACCTGAGGAGCTGACGTGGGCTGGGATGGGTACGTCTGGACTAAGGCCAAGGAAGTTGCACCGATATGCTTCCTCATAGTGAGGACTGTACTGCACTGCTCGCACACAGCCAACTGGAAGCAAAGCCTGGGAAATGGTCACAAATAAGGATTAGAAGAGATTTAGCAAGATTTTCAGCTTCTACTTTAATAATGCTGTCCAGCTGAAGGTTTGGGCACAGCTACTTTTACTTTATTATTGCTATTTTTCTCATTTTGGAATAAAATTATCATCAGCATCATATATCATATAATATCATACCATGTCATATCATATATGATATTATGCCATATCATATCATATAAATGATAAAATAAAATAATAATGACTTAGAGAAATCATCCACTAAAATGTAAATGAGTTTTTTTAAGGCATAATTAGAACAGGAATCTTTTAACAATGCACAGTATAAGATATATAATATAATCAAATAAGATATTCAAGGATCACAGTGCAGTCCTGAAATTCTTATTCATTTTCATTTTAAGTCTTAAAACTTTCCCAAAATCAATCAAACCACTTCGTTTTACACTTTATTTTAAGCTGTTTTTAAATGAAAAGACGATAACATGAGTAAGAAAATTTCTCCCATATTTTAGCATTGCATTTTCATCGACATTATTTACATTAAATAGACATTTTACTTATATTTAACATGTTTTTTTATGTATAAAAAATCTATTTAAATTCTGTGTGGTCTAATTTATCCATTAAAAACATCTATTATATTATTTTATACATCAATTTTTTTAATTATTTATTTATTTTTTATTACTTTTTAATATAATGGTTAAACGTTTTACCTTTTTAATAACAATTCTATATGTTTTAATAAAATTTTTGGATCTGTAAACAAAGTATAAATTCATTTAAAAATACATTTTTAAATATACATTTCAAATATACTTTTCTCTAAAATACACAATTCTGAAGATCCTATACTCAAAAAAATGTTTGCTGTTTATTCAAACAGCTTATTTAAAGAGGTCCTATTATGGGTTTTTGAAAATGAGCTTCCATAAAGTGTGTGACACAGGTTGCAGATTTAACCGAGGGTAAAATCTGAAATTGCATCTTGTTTAAAAACATTGATTTTTTTAATAAAAGATTCAGCTCTGAGTCATTTAAATGATTTGTCGTTCATCTGGATTTTTTGCCTGTTCATATCGACGTTGAAATAAAACAATACTAAATATGAACTGCTGGATCCGGTAAAACGTGAACACGCCTTTCCCTTCAGACACTACCAGAGTGCGAGGGATTGTGGGATTGTGAAGATTAATATCAGTGAGAGATGGTCAGGCATGCGGCTGTGGGGAATAAAGAATCAAAGTTAATTTTCACAGCAACACCAGTATAGCCAACCTAGTGCTGTGTCTGTTCTGGTCATTTTTCTGGCGATTGATACAATAGTCTATCCTGCAGCACGAGATTTGCCGGTCTTTTGTTATTAAAAGTAAGATCAGCAAAGACTACTAATGCATGGGACTTTGTCAGTAACCATTTCTTCTTCCTCCAGATCCTGTTTCTCCTTCCTACAAAACGTGAAGTGTAATTAAAATTGTTGCTTTGTTTTCTGTGGTTTGCAAAATAAGTATTTAATTGTGTGTTATAACCTGTAATCGCTCAGATCGGTGCTTGTACTGTATCTCTCAGGTTAAATCTGTAAGGGCCATTTCACATATTGCATCCAGTTGAAAACACAACACATTTCTTCCTTTACAAATTTAAATGTGTCTTGTGCTTGTGTGGTGCGGTCAATTTTCAAAATAGTTCAACATTCACCACTGTGTGGATTAATACTGAATGTGTGTCATTGTTATTACTTGGGGTTGTGGTTATGGTTAGAGGAATATGCTGGTGTTTAACTGTATTGCTTTAATGCATTCCTGCATTGGGCTCACACATCTACTCTGTGCTTTGACTATGACTACTTCTTAACCATGCTGGGCATTTCTCTTCATCTAGCGCTGATTGCAAGGGTTCTCACGCAGTCGACCAATCACAACAGACTGGGTCATCGGACCAATCAGCACAGATTAGCACCACACAAAGGAGAGGTTTGGAACAAATGAATCACTAAACAAACCATGTTGGAATCGTTGGAATAATTAGGTACAAATAAATGCAAGTTATAAGACAATCAAAGTGTTTTTTGACCTTGTATGCATATCAGACTGCTGTTGAAGACCCCCAAAACCAAAATATGACCGTTTATAATGCAAAATAGGGGCTCTTTAAAAGGAGCTGAAATAACAGAATTTAATTCAACTTAATTGTTTTATGTTAAATACACTCACATTTCTAAACTAATAAGTAAACTTAATTCCTTCCTGTTGTCCTAACACATATCAATTGTGTGGATCCCAGCCTTTATTACAGTGTAAGAAGCAAATTCAGTGATGTTTGATGAAAATCTTGCATGCATAAGTGTTCAGCTGACCTTCAGCACATTGAAAGCTGACTGGATAAGACCAGGGTCTGCTCCTCTCCATATGACTTGGTTTCCCATGAGCACATGCCATGTCAACTGCCGGAAATCTGCAGTACCCAAGACCTGCCAGATGATCAAATATTATCTACTTGGTACAAATATCTACTTGGTAAACACAACTTGTTACTAGTATTCTTGTACACGTTTCTTCACCTGTCTTAAATGTCTTAGTGATTTGAATTTCGGCCCAATGTGGTCCTCTTGCCTTCTATCATCAAACTGAAAGTCTTTAGCCTGAACACTCTCTGACTGGCTGGACTGTGGGTTAGATCCGCCCCCTTCAGCACCATCCCAGCCACTCATCTCTTCCTCCTGCTCTGTTGAAGAATTAAACAAAGTGTGAATTTTCTTTCTGCCAAACATAGTCAAAATCTTACAATATACTTATGTCTTACATCAGGGGATCCTTATCTTTTCAGCGACCCCCAAAATAACAATGAGTGAAATAGAGAAACCTTGCACGCATCGCCACACACAACAATGGGCCAGAGGCCAGAGTTTAATCTTTGTTTAATTTTGGAGAACGCCCCTAAGAGATCCTCCTCCATGTTTAGTCAGGGCCTGTAGTTGTTTGTTATGTATGTTAGTGCTGTAGAGATGTCAGAAAGTTTAAACTTGTGTCATGAAATCTGATATGCTGCATATTGTTGTGTCTTTAATATAATATAATCTTCCCGGGTTCGCAATCCAATGGAAAAAAATGAACACGCTGATGGCTTTTTATTTGCATGTTGTTTTATTTTAACGTAACTATTAACTACTATTTTTATTTTCTGTAGGTTATGGATAAAATATGGTAGTTCTGATAGTTTAATAAAACGGATTAGATATTTGGAAATCACCAAGCGACTCCCCTTCATTGACCCCCACTTTGGAAAGCACTGCCTTACATGATATTGAACGGTTTATTCTCTAAAAGTGTGACTTTTCTTCTTATTGTGGTCAAACTAAAAATATTCTATTGCCTGAATACAAGATTCAGAGTGTGTGAATTAAAAATAAAATTGGTGCTGTGTCTTAAGCTAGGTTTATTGCACAAGCTTCAGCTGTGGAGACTAAATGTTCTCCAGGGATCTCATTTACAAAATAATAATAATAACAATAAAAATCTTGTTTAAAAACTACTTCTGTAAACTCCTTTGTTTTGATCCATCTGTAAATATGTGTGTATTATGAGGAAGACTGTCTTTTATATTTTTGAATTCTTGTTTGTACTCATTTGGGATTTAAGTGAGTCAAGTACTTCTGTTTGGTGAGGTTCTAAAAGACCCTTAGTTTGTGTTGCTCCAGGGAGGACTAGTGCTTAAAGAAGCGCTCTTTACAAAAAAAAAACAGGCAGCTTTACAACTCCTGTAAAGTTAACATCCATTGTTTAAATCATTAAGCTGATTTCCCAGTCTGATGGGAGCATTTTTAACTTAGTTTAGCATAGATTATTGCACTGGATTAGACCATTACCATCGTGGAAGACCATTGTGAAAGCAGGTGGCCACGTTGAAAGTTGCCTAGCTTTGGACTATTATCAGGTACTGCGTGATATAATTGCTCCTGTTATTTGCTGCGTCCCAATTCGCATACTATCCGTCCTAAATAGTATTTGAAAAGAGAATTAGCATGTCCCAAATCGTAGTATGTTGAAAAGAGTATGCCAAAGGTCCCAGATGGGTTACTATTTCCAGTCAAAATTTTAAGTGTAAAACCATCCACACTCTAAAACCATAAAAATAGTGGAGTTCTGCATCTGAAAATCTGTCTATAAGTGCTCTTTTCTCCAGATATGACTGGACGTAGTTGGGACTCAGAGAGGAAGAACGAAAGATGGGCTAGGTTGCATATTGGAGTGTTTGTGACAGTTGCTTTGCTTCAATATATTATTTTTGGATTGGATATACTCTGAATGATTAAATATTTCCCAAATTATGTTTAACAGATTGAGGAAATTTTTACAGTATGTCTGAAAATATTTTTTTGTCTTCTGGAGAAAGTCTTATTTGTTTTATTTCAGTTTTTGATTTTTTAAAGCCTTTTTAAGGTCAAAATTATTAGTCTGCCTAGTTAACCCAATTAACCTAGTTAAGCCTTGAAATGTCACTTTAAGCTGTTATAGAAGTGTCTTGAAAAATATCTAGTCAAATATTATTTACTGTCATTATGGCAAATCCGTTATTAGAAATGAGTTATTAAAACTATTATGTTAAGGAATGTGTTGTAAAAATCTTCTCTCCGGTAAACAGAAATTTGGTTAACAAAAAAAATAATAATAATAATAAACAAGGTGGCTAATAATTCAGCGGGGCTAATAATTCTGACTTCAACTGTAAATATATATATTGTGTTAATTTCATCACAAAAACAAGGAATATATTGTTTCCTATAGCTTGACACAAACAAAAGTTGACAGGTCCTCTGTGCTAGTAATGTGACTAAAACTGAATCCATTCGTTTAATAAATGAACAGCACATTGCTGTTGATGACAAAAAGATGAGACTAAAATGTAGTAAAAAAATATATATATATATTACCAACATTACAATTTGTTATAATCGGCTGCATTAAGCTGTTCATTCATTAGATGAGCGAATCGGAGCGCATGCATACTGGCGCAGCAGACTTGTCAAGTTCCTTTTTGTGTCAAGCCATTTTCATTGATGAAATAAACACTGCAGTTCAGATCATTTGAAGTAACTAGATGAGCCTGTGTTATTATGTTATATATTATACATTATGTTATATGATGTTATTTTATATATATATTATGTTTTGCTGGTTGTTATCTGAAAATAACATACATTGGAATGTATGGATTGACCAGTCAGAATCAAGTATTCCAGGGAGGCGTGTAGTATATAAAATAACAGATTAAAGTTCCCAAAAGTTCATCAGTAAATGACAGGACAGCTGTTAGTTTGGCAGTCAGTTGGGAAAGGAAAAATGTGGGTCAGACACCCAGTTGAAAAAAATCTATTTGTTAGGAGACAAACTCATTTAATCCTACGGAATCAATAACCTCATGTGATTCCAAATATCCACACACATTTATTTAGATTCTATTTACATCTGGCTGTGTGCAAAAAAAAGGAATTTATTAACAACAAATCTTAAATCTCTTGCTGTTTTACATACATCATTATATATAATGATTTAATGGATTCAGTTACCAGTTTGTCTTTCAATAAGAACGAGTGTATCTTCTGTGGGTGCTCCTTCCAAAAGTTTCTCTGTTAACCGACTGCCACAAGCTTTCAGCAACCTACAACACAGAGAATTAAAGAGGTCAGATGATGCAATTTGATTCTTTCCTTTGTCTTTGAAGTGTTGCAAGCTGTTTGTTCACAGATAAGATCTGTGACGTCTAAATAAAGAAAGACTGAACTCTGAAACCCAGAGATATTCTATATAAAGTTAAGACTTGTCTGCTCCTTCCTAAAATGCCAGAAAACCCTGACAAATCTCCCTCAGACAGTCAGAGAGATTGTAAAAATATGACCCAAAATATTTTTGCAAATATCAGAACAGGTACATTTGTGATGCTAGTAGGAAAGCTAAATAAAGATGCAATTGAGATATTACACCAGACAATGGCGAATTAAACAAGAAATTGACTGTGTCATATAAAAGGCAAAACAAATTATGACAAAAAAGTTTGAATTTATAAGAAATAAAGTTGTAAATTGGTTTATAAAAGTCTAAATCTAACAAAAAAATCTTACATAAAATTACAATTATGATAAATATATAGTAATTTTGATATTTAAAGACAATTATAAGACATAAAGTAGGACATGAGCCACAATTATGACTTAAAAAATGTGTAACTATGAGAAATAAAGTCATAATTATAAAAAAATAAATTTGTAGCTTTGATATTAACACTACCTGACAAACGTTTTGTAATCTATCCAAGTTTAAGGAAGAAAAAAAAACTTGACCTCTAGTCGATCATTTGCTTTCAGAAGTGGCTAATATGAAAGGCACAGGCCTCTAGATTACGCTTATTTTATCAAAAATAAAATGTGATCAGCCTTGATTTTTAATGATTTAATTAGGACAGTAAGGTCTGACTTTACTTAGACAAAAGTCTTGTCACTTAACAGAAATAATGTCCAGTATGTAATATAAAGTCATGGAGCAGTGGAAAAAGAATTAATATTGTGTATGACTCCTTTGAGCTAGGAGGACTGCATCCATACATCACTGCAATGACTGCAATGATTCATCTGAAAAATCGACCTTCTTCTACTTTTCCAAATGATCAACTCGAAGTCAAGTTATTATTTGTTGCTCTTACAAACTGGGATCGACACAATTATGAAAAAGTCACAATTATGAGAAATAAAGTTGCATTTTTGACATATAGTGCATAGGCCAATGTATCACAATAGCACAAAATCATTTTGTTAATAAAGTCACAATTGTATAAATGCCTCATTTTTTTAGTCAAAAAATAGGAATTGTGAGAAAGTCACATTCATAAGATGTAAAGAGCAATTAAGAGACAGAACAGCCTAATTTATACGCAAAATGTCAAAATTATAAAAAAAATAAAATCACAATAAACAATATAGAGGATCAGCTATGAAAAAAATGCATTAAAAAGTACCAATTGATCATTTTTAGTTAGGTGACCCTCGGCAGAGGATGCCGGACAAAAAAATAATGGTAGCTGCAATGGTAGCTACACTGGGATCTCCATAGAAACGCAGCACAAACCGGTCATATTTACATCTGTTTTAAGCCATGAATATTTGAAGCCACATTATTATGTACCTTTTTATCTGTTGGCATGTTTTTTTATAAAAAATTTTTTTACATTGTATGCACTGGAGTTAATACTATCTATACTTTTTGAAATTTAATTATTTTGTTTTTGTCTTTTTTTACATTAATTTGCCATATTACTTATAAATAAATTTATTTAAAAAAAAATAATAATAAGCTATGAATATATTTGGATTAACAGAACAAAACCCAGATATTAGCACAAACAGTAAATTGTGGGCACTTGCGATCCATATACTGCACCCGCAACCATTTTTCAGTCATTTAAAACCATCATGTCCCTATCAAAGCTCCAATTCTTACATCTAACAATATTGGATATTCCTAGTGATTTAATCATTAGTGACGGTGTTAAATCACGTATAGTTTTTGGTTTTATATTTGGCGTTGGTTTCTTTTACATAGATTAACATTTGCTGGTAGGAAATATCTATTCTGAGGTGCTCAACCCTGTTCCTGGAGATCTAGGCTGTTTTTCAATATGCGTTCATCAGCGGTCTTGCGTCCTCATGTTCTCGTGTAACGTCATCATCAGCAGCCAAAGTTCAGTTCCAATACTCAAGACCGCAAGAACAGAGGACACGTGAAACTTCCCGGATGTGTTCTTGATATCGAGGATGCAGCAATGCAGATTTGGCACCTATCTCGCTCTAGAAGTCCCAGAAGTCATTGCGACTGGAAATGGGAAGCGCAGCATTTTATATAGATTTATTATAAAAGTTTAGAGATATCACTTTTTTACCTCAGGAGTTTCCCTAAATGAAACGGTGAATATAAACATTACCATGGACATCTTAATAAAGAAATAAACACATCAAGGGTGTTTATTGGCTGAAATTCGTATTAAAATCTATTTTATTTATATTGTGCAGAGTATATTAATAATGTTTTATGCACAGTATATATTTTGCAACGGGCAAAAACAATAAATCCCTGTATGAGTGCTGTAATGTTTAAACAATATTCCATTAAAAACATGTAAAGGTCATGTGACCATCAGGAAGAACGCAGCATCTCATTTCTCACAGAATGCGTTTTCTGTCCTCGCAGTCTCCCGAGTTCGTTCTTCCGAGCACACCTGGCAAGACCGATCTCCACAAGAACGCAAGTCTGTTCTCTGCGTTCTGGGAATTGAGAAACAGCCCCACCTTCATTCAGAGTTCAGCTGCAACCCTGATTAAACACACCTGTTTGTGATTACCAGGTGCTACTTAAGATCCAGCTTAGTTGGTTTAGTTGTGTTTGATAAGGGTTGGAGGAAGGTAGATCTCCAGAAACAGGGTTGAGCAGCCCTGGGGCCTTATGTACGAAGACTTGCGTGGAAATCTTACTAAAACATTGCGTACGCACAAAGCTGTAAATGTGCGTACGCAGAAAAAAATTCAGATGTATGAAACACTGCGTACGCCGAATCTCACGCATATTCTTTTGTACATCTGAATGAACGTGAAACTGAGCGCAACATGCACGAGCACAAAACCCCTGCCTGCCTCCTCCCCCGTATGAATATGCTAATGACTATGCTAATGGCAAAACCCAACGAAAAAGCAATGTCAAAGGCAAGCAAAAAGAGAAACTTTGAACAGAATGTGAATTGGAGGTGCTGCTTTCGGAGGTAGACCGGAGAAAAGCGGTGTTATTTGCAAGTCTGTTCTCCGGAATTAACAACAAAAGAAAAAAATAGAGTGGGAGAGTTTAGCTGATGCGGTCAACACAGTTGGGTCTGAACATCGCACTGAGTGCATTAAAAAGAAGAAATAGTGTGGTTTATATCTGTAAAATGTTACAGGACGCTTAACAGTTTCAGTGGCGCGCTCGTAAGACGCTTAATCATGAATTGATACGTTCAAGCATGGACTCGGCTCGAATCCAGCGTCTGATGAATTCTTACTTGTTTTTTCCCCGCTACATATCAGATTTTGCCAACTATTTATCACGAGAAAGACAAGTAGGAATCATCAATAAGTTCATATCAATAAGCATCATATTTTATTTGCACATTTATTGAATGGAAATGTTTCTGATTCACGTATGCAAATTCATCTTCAGATAGTGTCTTTATAGCAATGTGCGTGCGGTAGATCGCTCAGATTACATTGGGAAAACAGGCGACTGCTGCAAATTGTGCTTTAATGTTTAGCTGGTCAAATGTATGGTATGGAAACCTTATATACCTGCTGAACCCGTCTCATACAGCTGCCATTGCAAGGCTCAGACACTTTGTAGAGAGGAATTTAACACAACTGCCTCTAGGAGTCGCCAATGGAAATAAAACAGACATGTACAAAAATGTGCATACGCCTGCCAGAAAGCTGCCGTGAAGGTGCGCACATTCCCACGTTCAGTTCATTGTTAGTAAATCCAAACGTGAGCGATTCTGAGCGTGAAACCTGGCGTACGCAAAGTTTTTGTGCGTACGCAGCGTTGATACATGAGGCCCCTGATCTATTCATTCACTTTTGCTATTTATATTTTGACTTTCAATTCATACTTTAACTGCACTTGACCTGCAAATTAGAATAGAAACTGTATAAAAACGTTACAAAATCTGAAAGTTATAAGTGCCATGGATTGTTATGGGTCCATGATGCTACCATTGGCATAAATCCATAAAGTTATTCTTTCTTTCTGCTCTTTCTCTAAAGGAATTCTGTAGAAGCGCAGCTCAGGTGTGTCTCCTTGTCGATTAGTAATGCTAAACCTTATTGCACTACCATTATCTGGCTTTTTACTACCATTATCTGCCAGGGGGGCGTTCCTCTAATGGTGTGAAGACACGTGAAAAATATAAATTGTGAGTAATTTAATTTGACCATAAAGTGATATAGTGTCAATATAAGCGATTATCAAAGTGTGTGTGCTCTGTACCAGCTGAATGAGGAGTGCAGACTGTCCCACAGATTGGGATGCTGTGTCAGAGAGGTGAGCGAACGGGCTGCGTTTCCACTGCGCTGGTGAGGAAACACTGCCGGAGAGAAGGTACTGTTCATCCGCAGAGCCCTCTGAGGACACACACACTGCTCGCTGTCAAACACCTGCAACACAACAACCAGCACAGCACGTTGTCATTGAGCATTCAGGATCTCCACGCTTCAACAGACTCTCAGTCGATCATTGCTCCACTACCTTGAGCGCTGTGTTCTGGAGACTCTGAATGGTGAGCCGCAGGTGGCGTAATAGAAACGGCCACGAGTTGATAAGGTAAATCCTGTCCATGGCCACCACCACGATGCTGTACCAGCGCTGAAAGCCCCGTGCCAGGTTGTCTTTGATGAAAAACGTATGAGAGAAAACGAAGCCATGCTGTTCGTCTCCGAAGAAGATTGGCCCCTCGCGACCAGGACAAACCTGCAGGAGAAGATTATATATAGTGTTGAATTTTTATAAATTATTATATAAACAGTTGAGTCAGAATTATTAGCCCTCCTTTGAATGTATTTTTTTTTAAATATTTCCTAATGACGTTTAACAGAGCAAGAAAATGTTGACAGTATGTCTATTTTTTTCTTCTGGAGAAAGTGCTTTCACACCTGTGTGAAATAGCTAAAACAAGTCATGATTGAGTAAACTCTTGTCACATTGGTCAGAGTTTTATGGTTTATTTTGGGTGGGTTTGTGGTGTTTGACACAAGACGTGTCTGAAGAGTGAGGAGGAATGCGGTGGGGAGAGGTGTGAAGGGTGTGTATTTGAGGACCGGGAGGGAGATGCACCATTACCGTGAGATTATCACTCGTTTGCAGACAGCCGGGAGTCTCTGTGCATTTGCGGGAGACTCCTGAAACTTCCGGGAGACTTGGGATGTCTGGAATGACCTCCCGCTCTACTCATAATACTCTCTTCATATAACCGTATGCCTATTACATATCCATAAAACACTGTGATATAGCCGGGCTGGGATGGTATTGCTTTCTCACTACAATCAATCCGCTCCAAAGTTTGCTTCAATCGAGCCGAGACCACCTCATTCAGGCGATCTCGGAGCGATTGATTTGGTGCAGATCCGAACGTGATTGCTGGATTCACATATGCCAAACGAACCAAACTAACTGGGCAAATGAGACAGGTTCCGAAACAAAAGTCTAGGTGTGAAAGCAACCTTATTTAATTTTAATAAAAGCAGTTTTTAATTTTTTAAACACCGTTTTAAGGTCAAAATTATTAGCCCCTTTGGGCTATATTTTTTCGATTCGAGTCTACAGAACAAACCATCATTATACAATAACTTGCTTAATTACCCTAACCTGCCAAGTTAAGGCTTTAAATGTCACTTTAAGTTGTATAGAAGTGTCTTGAAAAATTTCTAGTCAAATATTATTTACTGTCGTCATGGCAAAGGTAAAAAATCAGTTATTAGAAATGAGTTATTAAAACTGTTATATCGAGAAATGTGTTGAAAATTTTTTATTTCTGTTAAACAAAAATTGGGGAAAAAAATAAACGGGGCTAATAATTCTGAGTTCAACTGTACATATTTGTACAATAATTCTGTCTGGTTTTCAAATCTGATTGGCTGATAGCCGTGTGATATTCTGCAATATCAGACCTTGTACAGCTTCCCCACTCTTCTGTATTACTCCAGCCACATACAGTGACAGCAGATCAATAAACTCACAACAGTTTGATAAAAATATTGCAGCTGTTGGACAACATACTGTACTTTTGAGGCGAGAATGTAGTTGTTTAGACTACGACTATTCTGTGTATTTTTAAGGATAGTGCCTATTTTAAATATTAGACAAATATTAGACTTTATTTTTTAACATCCTTAGATATAATGTTGCGATGCTTAAAAATAAAGTCTAATTTTTGTAAAATATAGTTGAAATTATGAGGTATACAAGTGTGAATGTGCACAATAAAGTAAAAATACAAATACACAATTCTGAGAATTAAAGTTGCATTTACAACATATAAGTCAGAAATATTTGTCATATAAGTCACACAAAAGTGTAGTTTAACATATAAGTCAGAAGTGAAGTTTATTTAATTTCGAGAGGTTAACTTATGCATGACTACCAATCAGACGATTCCTAACTCACTATAAATAGCCAGGGTTTTTACAAGTTATCTTCGTCTCAAAGAATGCGTCAAACTACAAAAACACTCCAGCTCCAAAAAGCTACAGCATTGCACTATTTAGCTTACTAATAAGGAAAGAACCAACAAACAACTACAACTACAGCCAGAGCCCTATTCTCCTCGAGACTTAAGCCACCACTCAGTGCCATTCAGCCCCGCCAGGACTACAATCGACCCTGAGGTCCTGCAAAGGTCTGGCCGGCCCGCCAGCTTTTCCACCATTTAACCATAATGCTAACAATGTAATCTCCTCTGCTGTCAATATAATCAGTTACTATTTTATTCTGTGTTTCTTTTCAAACAAACTGGTCAAAAGAAAAAATTATTCAAAAATAACATTTCTTTCCAACTTTAAAAGCTGTGTAGGTGTAGGCCAGCTAGTAGCTGGTGTAGGCCAGCTAGTAAGTGCTGTGCAGGTAAACCTCACTCCTCTGACCTCCAAAGTACTCTAGCAACAGACTCTAGAGGCCATGGTCTTCAGGCTCCTTGGTAGAGCAACAAACTCCCACGCGGAAAGTCGCCGGTTCGATCCCAGCTCATAGCGGGTTGGGTGATGTAGGGTCTACAGGCTAACACATAGATGCTTTTATCAAATTTTATTTTTAAAATGGTCACAAAGGCCGCATTTACACTGCATGGTTCAAGTGATTTAATTCCGAACAAATCACATGGATTCCGATTTACTCAAATCAGATTCAGGCCTTGTTCATATGTGGAAATTTATGATATGAATCGGATCTGTGATCTTGTGTCTGCAGTGTAAGCAGGTAGATCGGATTTTCACCTGTCAATGCGAGTCATTTAAAACCGTAGCAAATGACGTCAAGTCTGACACTTTCATTTCAGAACAGACTTCAGCAGAGACCCAAACCTCAAATCACATACAAGAGGACTTAAACAGCTTTTATACTGTCATGTAGCACAGGTATTTAAGCATGTTAACGAGAGCGAGAGAGCGCAGTGTCAGCCACGTGACGTAACCAATATAAACTAATATAAAACAAAACCGGAATTGACCATCAAGATCTGCAGTGTAAATGCAGCCAAAAACACAACCACATACCTCACAGCTGAGACTGCGCACACATGCCTGTCGCACCACGCTGAAGAGCTGAGGCTGCCGGGGATGTTGATGGCTCAGATAGCGGATTCCTGTCTCACCGTCCACACTCACAAAGCCTGGGTGAGACGCAGGTAAAGAGCGACAGCCCTGACAAGAGAAACACAGATACTGTATTAGACTACAAATTTGTGGATTCACATTTGGGTTATGATGATGACACTCCCCTCTCGCTCACCTCACACATGTCCGCTCTCTGTGTGGCAGAGCTGTTGGCCCTCATGGTGAGCCCTTCACCCTCTCGGTCAGCCTCCCGCTCTCGCTCTCCGGGAATGGCTGAGCCCGGCTGTGGAGGTGAAGGGGACGGAGGGTGGACGGCTTCGGTACAAAACAGCGTCCGTGGGCCATGGAGCTCACAAAAGTGGCACAGGGCAACTAAAGCGTTCATCTGGAGGAAACAAACATATTCTTATATGAGATTATGAATTATCAGCTTTATAGATTTTAGAGATATAGATTTTGATATTATGAGTTTGGTTTACAGCACAGGTGTCAAAGCCAGTTCCTGGAGGGCCGCAGCTCTGCAGTTTAGTTCCAGCCCTAATTAAACACACCTGATCAAACTTATAGAGTCTGTGGCTGTTTCTCAATATGAGTTCTTCAGCGGTCTTGCGTCCTCGTGTTCTCGTGCAACATCATCATCAACTGCCTAAGTTCACTTCCAATACTCAAGACTGCAAGTATGGAGGACGTGTGAAACTTCCCGGATGTGTTCTTGATATCGAGGACGCACTGATGCAGACTTGAACACCGAACTCGCTCTGTAAGTCCCAGAAGTCATTGCGACTGGAGATGGGAAGTGCAGCATTTTATTTAGATTTAGTATTAAAGTTCAGAGATATCACTTATTTACCTCAGGAGTTTCCCTAAATGAAACGGTAAAAGTAAACATTAACATGAATATCTTAATAAAGGAATAAACACATTAAGGGTGTTTGTTTGCTGAAATTCGTATTAAAATTGGTTTTATTTATATTGTGCAGAGTATATTTATAATGCTTTTATACAAAGTATATATTTTGAAGAGGGGAAAAACAATAAATCGTGGTATGAGAGCTGTAATGTTTAAATAATTTTCATTTAAAACGCGTGAAGATCACGTGACCATCAGGAAGAACGCAGCATTTCATTTCTCAAAGGACGCGTTCTCTGCCCTCGCGGTCTCCTGAGTTCGTTCTTCCGAGGACACCTGGCAAGACCGGTCTCCACAAGAACGCAAGTCCGTTATCTGCTTTCTTGGAATTGAGAAACAGCCTGTCAGTCTTGTTTGAAACCAACAGGTAATGCCACAGTCACATTAGAATTTGAGAATGCAAAATTCTGTCGTACAGTGCTGCAAAAAGAGGCGGTGTTAAACAAGATGATTAGACATTTAAAAACAGCGAGCGATTGTTCCATGATTTAAATTTCTGTGCAGAAAGGTCAGAGCGGGAGAGGTCTCACGCAATCATGTGATGTGATTTTGCAGGTCAGAGTTCACCAAACTTGAAGTTTGCAATGCAGCATATTGCAAAACTTATCACACGAGCTTGCGTTTCCATTCTGACGCATTTGCGTGCGTATGAATGTAAGTCTATGGGGAGAAAAGTGCAGTGTGATTGCAGCTTCAGTGTGTTGAAGCAGGGCTGGAACTAAACCATGCAGGGCTGCGGCCCTGCAGGAACTGGCTTCGACACTTGTGGTTTAAAGGGGTAATTCATCCAAAAATGAATATTTACTGACTATTTACTCACCATGTGGTTCTTCTAAACCTTCATGAGTTTCTTTATTTTGTTGAACAGAAAGGTAGATATAATAAAGAAAGCTGAAAACGTGTAACCTTTGGCTTCCATAATAGGAAAACAAGTATTATGAAAGTCAACGGTTACAGGTTTTTGACATTTTTCTAAATATCATCTTTTCTGTTCAACAGAAGAAAGAAAGTCTTAATGATTTGAACCAAGAAAAGAGTAAGTATAGGATGACAGAATTGTCATTATTGGGTAAACTGTCCTTTTAAAGCTGCACAATAATCTGCTTGTTAAGTCATAATGTATGGAATACTGTTTCCTGGTCCAAGTCACTACTCATTTGAATCGAGCAAATATTTGTTTATGACCACTTTTTATTTATAAAACACTTGGTAAAGTGAACTTCTTACAAAGTCAGAATGCACCACGGCGGAATGAACCACCAATTACTCAATTACAGTTACTCAATTATTCAAGGACTAAGCTGAAGTTCTCTGGACTTCCACCAATATTTTACCAATTTCAAAAAAAAAAAAATTCATCTGAGCCATCTGATATTAGGCATGGATCTAAATATATTTATCTTAACTTTCAAAAATATTACTGTGCTCTGTGTGTTGCTACTGGTACCATTTGATGAGAGTGCTTGGACCTGAAAGCTGTGTTGCTTGACGGTAGACCTAACAAGCGAATAGCATTTCGACATCTTCACAGTAATGAGAAATAAAGTTTCACTTGTAAGATATATCAAATAGAAGCATCCAATTGTGAGAAATACAAGAGCAAGTACGACAAGTAAAATTAAAATTGAGAAACAATGTCACAATTAATGTGAGAAATAAAGTCTTAGTTGTTATAAAATTAATTTGTAATTGTAAAATATACAAGAGTAAATATGATAAATAAAGCTGCAATTTTAAGACAGTCAAAATTATGATAATTAAAATTGCAATTATAATAAATAAAGGCAGAATTATGTTGTGAAATAAGGTTGTAAATTGTAAGGTTTAAATACAAAACTGTGAGAAAAAAATGCAATTGTAAGATATAAAATAATTATAAGATATTACATCATTGTTAAATATTCCTTAGATTTATTAGACATCAAAATGTGTGCTACCTCAATAACTGAAACAGTCACATCACAGTGTTGAGGAGGGATTATTGTAGGACTGTGCAAAATATTACAATTGTTGAAATATCACAGATGTATATATCATGTTATAAATATTGCAATGTTAATAAACTATTTGATATAAAAGTATCCTTGTGTGACTTCCACTAGCACTTTTTGAAATAGATTCACAACTGTGAGACACAAAATAAGCTGCAATTCTAAGACACACAGCTGTTTAAAATATAAAGGGTTGTTATATTTAAAAATATAACAACCCTATTCTTATCCATAATCTTAAGATTTCGTTAAAGGAGTGAAAAAAAAAACATTCAACAAAAGTAATTAAGGAAGTCATCAGCAAATTTAATTATAACAATCCAGTATACGTATGTTACAACATACAATATAACGCCTTAGTTATGTAGAAAGGTATACGACATATTTGTTCATTTTTATGTATTCACAAACCTAAATAAAAAGACACACGTTCCTTACCTGTGTTAGCTGCGTGGAGCTTTAGCGCCGACTGGTACTTACAGTAAATTATGAACAACTGAACATTACATTACAAAGCGTTGACAATGGCAACCATCTACAGGTTCTGCATGTTCATCAGCCTTCCTTACAATTTAACGTATAACTACTATTCAACATAAATGGGTCGCTATTCTCATCGATACAGAGCTTAGTAAATTTATCCTGAAACGCGATCGTAATTAATAGTTTTATTGTGTTTATGTTGTCCTTTTCAGTCTTGTGTGTCATGTGATGGGAAAGTCACGCGCTTAGATCACAACAACGCGTGTGTGTGCGTGACTCACAGCTGCTCTTGTCTCTCACGCTGAACAGCCATCGGTACAGTCCAAATAATCCACCAAAATGTTCTTCTGGTGTTTTTTACATGGTGAACGAGGTATATTTTGATATTCGTAATTGACGTGAGCTCTTCCGTAATCCCCGAATGCCTTCGAGCAAGCCTTGATCCTTGAGTGAATCTTCTTCAGGGTGAATCGGATCTTTTTGATGATTCAGTTGAGCAGGCCTTAATGAGATCTTACCTGAATATTCATTTACAAATCACTGGCCAAGAAGTCGAGTTAGCAACGAAATGTGCAAAAAATTCCAGCAAAATTAGTTAATTAGTGTTTAGTATTGTACATTTTAAATGCAAGTTTCGTTCGTGTCATGCAATTTGGCTGGAATAAACATAATTACAGTGCAACACACTGAATTACAATAAATATATTTCATTAACAACAACAACATATGAAACCATAATCCATGGTTTTTTGAGTCATTTTATGTCATATACATAAATCAGGTGCAAAATTGAAATTAAAATATGCCCAAATTGAACTGTGCAAAAGAATCGATTCGCGGAAACAATTCGGACCTTCCACTGAAGAAAAACTACAATACCCAAGCTTCCATTTCAAACAGGAAGTGGCGTTTATGCACGTTGTCCCGGTAGTACAGTAAGTAAAATTGAAAATAATGAATACATATATAAAAAAATAAGTGTACACTTTACTAGAAATCTAAACAATATGTTCAAAATTACTATTTTTCATCTACACTGTTTTTTTTTCTATTGGTTTTAATCATTCACGTAGCCGTGTATATACACTAGCTATGAGTCATTTGTGGCAGATGATGTCATCCTGTACATGTTAACATTTAAACTAACCAGTCAACAAGCTAAGTTGTGTGATACTTTCTCGGTTTCTTCGAGGTAGGTCATAATAATCTAAACTTAATGTTCTTGTCACACCGACTACAGTAGAACATTATGGCAAAATGACACCACTTAATGTTACGTTGTTTTCCTTCTATATGACTAAATGAGACACGTCTGTTTCAGTTGAAGCTCTGTTGAAGCTGTCAGACATGGAGATTGAGGAAGAGACAACTCGGGGAAACCCCACTGAGGAGTCTGATCAACAGATCCAGCCAGGTAAAACACATTATATTTATTTACACTCTACTGAGATACAATGTCATCTATACATTTAAAAATATGTTTTTAGATTCTACAGGTAATTAATCACCATTTGAGAATTATAGTAATTGTGAATTTTGTGGTTTTGTTTTGTTTTTAATAGTTTAAAATATGTTTCTTCAAACTGGGCTTAAACTAATTTACTTTTGAGGTGATAAAAAGGTTGAGCTCTCCGCCTTCAACAAATACTAGATATTATGACGCTACGATGCAAGTGACCTGAAGATGGCAGTGAAAATCGTTTTTAATTTACTCATTATTATCTCTTGCCAACCATAGGTTTGTTTTTGTACAAAATTGCTGTAGGCTTACTGTAAGTGCAGGGTTGATAATATAAAACTCACAAAGAGGTCTGCTTCAAACTACTACTGCTAAAAGCACATACAGGGACAACAATTATTGTGCTATATATGATGACCGAAAGTCCAATAGCTTTAAAACAGGGTGTCTTAAAAAGTATTAAAAGTTGATAGATCAAAGTAGAAATATTTAAGTGCCTTACAAAGTATTAAAAAGTCTTAAATGCTATTTTGCAAGGTATTAAATTGTATGTCATTTTTGATTATTCAATGTATGGTTAAATGCTAAAGTTTGCCTAAATGAAATCTGCGAAAATCAGGATGCTGTGTAGTTTATGAAATCAATAAAATGCAAGATTAGATGGGTGTTTCCCAAATGTGCCAGAATAGTTGGATGAAAATTTATTTATCCATCTATCCATCCGTCTATCTATCTATCTATCTATCTATCTATCTATCTATCTATCTGTCTGTCTGTCTGTCTGTCCGTCCGTCCGTCCGTCCGTCCGTCCGTCCGTCCGTCCGTCCGTCCGTCTATCTATCTATCTATCTATCTATCTATCTATCTATCTATCTATCTATCTGTCCATCCAGCCATCCATCCATCCATCCATGTATCTATCTGTCTTTCTATCTGTTCTATCCATCTATCTGTCCATCCATCTGCCTATCCATCCATCCATCCGTCTGTTTGTCTGTCTGTCTGTCTGTCTGTCTGTCTAACTATCCACCTACCTACCTGTCTGTCTGTCTGTCTGTCTGTCTATCTATCTATCTATCTATCTATCTATCTATCTATCTATCTATCTATCTGTCTGTCTGTCTGTCTGTCTGTCTGTCTGTCTGTCTGTCTGTCTGTCTGTCTGTCTGTCTGTCTGTCTGTCTGTCTGTCTGTCTATCTATCTATCTATCTAATCTATCTATCTATCCATCCATCCCATATATGTTTTTTAGTTTGTGTGAACATTTATAAGCATTTATATAATTTTGTTTCATATTATCATCAACCATTGTTTACACTTTTGAGTGTAAGTCAATGTTGAGGAATTCTGCTATTGCCACTGTTGATAACCATGTTTACTAAAAACACAATAAAGTTTAAGTAAAAAAAAAATAATTATATATATATATATATATATATATATATATATATATATATATATATATATATATATATATATATATATATATATATACTATTATATACACACACACACACACTCACTCAAATATATATATATATTATTATATTTATATATATATATATATTGTCATTGTGTTTTTGCTTGTTATGTCATAAGAGGTGTGTAGACGTGTAGGTGGAGGGTGGAGTAGATTTGAGGCTTAAGTTGCACTGAAACAGACATAAGCCTCAGAATTGCATTTTTGTTAACCATAACTTTTCTTTTATTTCAGAGTTATAAATAAACATTATGATAATATGTTTATATTAATACATTGTTTTCATTTCTGTGAATGATTTTACTCAACTTCCTCTCCTTCCCTTCATATGACTTCAGATGAGATTAAACAAGAAACTGGCCCAAATATTTGCCAGCACTTCCTCATGGGCAGATGTCATTTTGGAGACAGATGTCGTTTGTCTCACAGGTCTGTCAGTCACCGGATGGTAGAGACTCAACTAGTGAACTTATGTAATGCTAGACATGATTTATTATCTGTATATTTTCTTTGCAACTGCAGTTGGCACAGCGTCTTGTAAAAGATGTAAAATGTGATAGATCTTGGCAATACACATTGAAGCTTAGTGGATAAATAATGCATGGCTTTTTCCTAACTTCACAGTGTGCTTGACGTCCCACAAACCACAAACTCCGAGAAAGACGATACAGCCGTCACAGAAAAGCAGAGCAAGAGCCGAAAAAATGGGAAAAAATGTCACGCAGACATACAGCATGAAAAGATTGAGAAAAAAGGTGGGATGATCAATTTAACAATGAAGACACTTTAACATTCCGATTCAATCTTCACATTTACAAATATACGCCTCCCTCAGGATCTAAGAAGAAGCCACGGATGCGTACAGCTGATGAAGTCATCTCCAGAATCATCTGGGATGCATCAGTGCACCCTGATGATTTTATAGTTGGCCACCTAGACCGCTTTCTAGGAGTGCTGGAACGCCCCTTCTCTGATTTCTCATGGGACACTCAGGTTGAAGAATCAGTAATATTGTTAAAGAAACACTCCAGTTTAAATAAGAAAATAGGCTCATTTTACATCTCTCCTTGAGTTAAACAGTTAAGTTTTACCCATTTTTAATCCATTCAGCCAATCTTCAGGTTTGGCAGGAGCATGTTTAGCGTAGCTTAGCATAGATCTTTGAATTGGATTAGACCATTAGCATCTTGTTCAAAAATGACCAAAGAGTTTTAATAATTTTCCTATTTAAAGCTTGTCTTTTCTGTAGTTACATTGTGTACTAAGACCAATAGCTAGAAGATAGGCATCATAATCAAGGAAATTTGCTGCCTTACCATGGCTGCAGCAGGCACAATATTACATAGCACACACATACTCCCTGTGCAAGCAGGTGGTCATGTTGTAAATTAATCTGGGGACTGTTGTCAGACACTGCATAACATCACTACATCTGCGACAACTGTGGTAAGGCAGCAAAATTGAGAGTGAGAGTATAGTTTATTAATTATTTATAGTTATTAATTATTTTATGTTGGTTGAGTAAATAATCTAATGACAGAAGATTGCAGTTTATATAGGAAAATTATCAAAACTCTTTGATTTTTGAGTGAGATGCTAATGGTCTAATCCGATTTGATTGTTTATGCTAAGCTAAGGCTAAATGGATTTGAAAAAGGTAAAACTGAAACTGAACTTCTAGGGAACTTGTAAAATCAGTATATTTTTCCAAAAAAGTGGAGTGTTTGTTTAATCATCATGTATTGTGTGTTGTAATAAGCGGTCTTAAAGCTCATATGTTACTCATCAGGTGTGTGACTGTGACTTCTCTGAAGAGCTGGCTCTCCCTCGCCATAGGATTCAGTATTTCAGCTACAAAGGCCAGCGGGTGTGGGATAGAGACAGTCGCACTGATCGGGTCTTTGGCTCAACAGGCCAGACTATTTTGCCTCCTTTTTGTGGTGAAAATCAACAACAAGGTGAGCGACAGTATTATTTTGGTCCATGCTTAGAAACTCTTCTCCAGTATTTTGTTAATAGTCTTGAATGGTCAGATGTAGAATTCAGAACCCTTGTTTTTAGCGACATCAGTGGCCATTTAAAGAAATGCAGTCAGCTATTGCTTGAATATGCTTCAGTGGCCGTATATACAGCATGCATAGGGAATTTCTAGTTTGAGACCTTCACATAAATAAATCAATAGACATGCGGTTATAAGCAACCTATGTCTTGTTTTTAAGTTACATTACAGGGTGTTCACACAATGTGAAAATACATTAAACTCATAGATGCAACCTATTTAAAAACATTGCGTTATTAGGTCAATGGCATGTAAAAAAGTTCATATTAGGAAATAAATCTATAAAATTCAGTTTAATGCACATTTCAGTTTAATGGCAATGTTTTAAAATAAGGGAGTTTCCCTGCCCTCATTATTGTGAATACTTAACTTATTAGTCACCACATGTGAACTAATCTTGTTGTATCATAAAATGTTAAAAGTTTAGTTCTTAACACATTTGCTGACTTTTAAAATAATTTGTGTGTGTGTGAGAATAAGTGAGAGATTAAATAATTAGTTTTATATTTTTTGTGTGTGTATGTTGCCTGGACCAAGCAGCTTTTTTTCACATCGCATGGTTCTATTTGATAGGCATATGTTTTCAATTATTACTATGCAAGAAACTATTTAACAAATCTATCAAAATATAATAATACAATAATAAAAACCGAATATGTTCATTTAATAATAATATTTAATAAGCATTTAAAACCCTAAAAAGTGTTTCTTTCCAAGAGTGAATGCAATATTTTTATTGGTTATGAGTTTAAAACTCTTAATATTTATATTCAAAGGAATTTAGATACAAATAAAAAAGCATAATAGAAATAATAGAAGAGTCATAGTGAAGATGATTTATTTACTACAAAATGCATTTTAATGTGTTTGTTGTGTGTGGAACAAAAACAGCATCATGCAATCAAATTGTAAACATTTAAGATGTTATTCAAGTTATAAGGCGTCATGGTGGCGCAGTAGGTAGCAGGATCACCTCACAGCAAGAAGGTCGCTGGTTCGAGCCTCGGCAGAGTTAGTTGACAGTTCTGTGTGGAGTTTGCTTGTTCTCGTTGAATCACGTCAGTTTCTTCCGGGTGCTCCGGTTTCCCCCACAAGTCTAAAGACATGTGTCAATTGGGTAAGCTAAATTGTCTGTAGTGTATGTGTGTGAATGAGTGTCTGTGGATGTTTCCCAGTGATGGGTTGCAGCTGGAAGGGCATCCACTGCATAAAAGATATGCTGGATAAGTTGGCGGTTCATTCCGCTGTGGCGAGGATTAATAAAGGGACTAAGCCAAAAAGAAAATGAATGAATGAATGAATTCAAATAATAAAATATAATTTTATTAAATAAACATGATATTGGTATAACTAATAGAATATTATATGAGGTAATCCTTTATTATAAGGTGTCCTTGGTACACATTACATGCACTTTGTTATAATTACTCGCAACTTTATTCATAATTACAGTAAATTATTCATAATGACCTGCAACTAACCCTGACCTGCTCTCTTAGCCTAACCACATAGTAAGTAAAATTAATAGGTTATTATTACTCAGTAAGAAAATTTAAATTTCTGCTGTGTTCAGTGTTGGATGTATTTACTGTAGTTACAAAGTAACTCTTTACTGTATTTAAATTACTTTTTCACCAATAAAGTAAAATAAAGATCACTTTTCATGTGTAGGTCATTAAATTAAACTTACTTTTGTTTAGATATATCTAAAATACTGTACACAAATTCAATAGTTCTGTATAAATCAGTTCGGAGAAGCAGAATAATTGTATTTTTTAAACAGTTAATTAAATTAATTGAGGCAATTGCACATGCTCAAGAAAAAATTGAGTATGAAAATACTGTCATTATTTGTTATGTATGAAATATGGCTTCATTAATTTACATCTCTCTTTTTGTTTTGGTGTATATCATGTTCACAACTGCTTAGTTGTTAATCTTTTTATATTTTATTTTTTTTACCAAAGATAAACGCCCTGTTTAACTCAAATGTAAAGACAGGGTGTCTGTGGGGTCTAAAAATGTAGTAAAAGTTGATAAATCAATGAAAAGAAATTTAAGGCCCTTAAAAAGTATTAAAAAGTCTTAAATGCTATTTTGCAAGGTGTTCAATTTTATATCATTTTTGATTATTCAATGTATGGTTATATGCTAAAGTTTGCCTGAATGAAATCTGTGAATATCAGGATGCTGTGTAGTTTATGAAATCAATAAAATCCTGCTAGATTTGACATCATGCTGCTACTGCAGTAACCAAGGCAACACCGTTATTTCTGCAGTTCTATAGGCGCCAACCTGCACTGTTAGACATTTCTGTAAATTACACAGTTATTTACTGTATTTCACCCAGTGTAATACTGCAAATTCCTTTTACGGTAAATAACTGTATTTACCGTTGCATTATGGGAATTTAGTGTGACGTCGAACAACATATACAGCGATGTACTGTATTTGTAAAAATTTGTGTATTATACTGTATTTTCCACAACTGCTTCAACGCCACCTTGCGGCGATTCGACTACTCTGCACCACATTTTGCCTGAGGACCCTGGAGCAATTCTGGAGGACAATTTATTAGTGTGCCTGAAGAACATACTGGATTTAACAAACTTTACTCTGGTAAGCTGAGGCAGTGTTTCATTTTACAGAATGTTTTGTGGACGAGAATAGAACAAAGTAAAGTATAAAGTTGGCTATTATTATTTTCTCTGGCTTGGCGTTATTTCGCCCATTTGAGAAATATATCATCTATTAAGATGTTACCTTTATTTAATTTATTACATTAACGCTACTATTACTTTAAATAAGACTGTTTATGACTATTAGCCATTGTTCTCGTCATATCTTTTTATTTATTTACATAGGAACCGGTGTTGCAGCGGGTTTTGGTTTAGGAGGGAACCAGAGGTATGCAGACAGTTTTGGAGGACACTTAGCACGAGACAACGGTCCGGCAGAGAGTGTTTTCCCCCAGAAGAATATGAATGAAAGACCAACAAATAATCCAGGTAAAAGCGCGTCTGTCTGTGCTGACAACACTCGACATTGATTTGAGCACCTCTATTAGCATTTGTTTGCTCGGCAACATTGGCTGAAGTGATCTTAAAATGGTAATGTTAACTGTTAGCTAAACTGAGCTAAGTTTATACTGAATTGGACTCAAACTAATTTTAACGTGCAACGTTTAACTTATATTGATTTATACTATATATATTAGATGTTGTGAACTTATTTTTCTCTGGTTTAGAGTAACTTATAACGTTAGCTTGAGAAAATAACATCGCGACGTAACCTATAAGAACGTTAACGTAAATCTATAACGTTACAATATGCATAGAGGTAAAGTTGGTTTTATATTCGCACATTCGTTCATTTAGAAGACTCTATACTGTTTACCATGTTACTTTGAATATTCGATCAGAATTAGCATGCCAGTATGACTTGAAATCAACATTAACACTGTTTATTTGACCGTGAGCATGTTGTACTTTGATAGTCATTAGCTGCTAAAATGATTTCGCTATTTAGAGTTTTCAAATAATACTTTTATGAAATTAAATTATTAAGGGGGAAGTCTGAATCTGCTAATATAAAACCAATTTTACCTCTATGCATTATGCTAATAACCAGCTTTTTGCTATTTATTGTTTGCTAATTATTTTTTTATCACAACTCTTGACATTTGGTTTAACATAATTGTTACCATTATATTTTTTTCTGTTTAGATATGGCACTGGCACAGCAGCAGGTTTTGTCTGAAGAAACAAACAGCATTTCAGAGGAACATCTTGATCAGCACAGCCTTATGCTTAAAAAATAAGCAAGACCAGTAAGCAACCAAGGTAAACAAATAAAAAAAAGTTGTGTGGAGGTTGTGGATTGTAGCATGGTATTCTTATCTGTATTTTTGGCTTTTTTATGGTCTCAATATAGAATACTGGGAGCCTGCCTGTGCAAACTGGACCTCATACAACAGTAAGTACTGTACATCTATTTGTTTCTCAATATAGTAACGTTACTTTTAATACAAAATGTGTCACATGTTTAGTTGCTAGCTAAATAAAAAAATCTTTTTCCCTTTTTTATTAAACCATTTAGTAGGGTTTTTTTCATCTTTGTTTATAATATTTTTGAGCAGATTGAGGTCTGTCATGGGTCAGACATTTCAAAATACAATAATTAGTATTGGGATACATGCATTTGTCTATGTATTAAATGTCTTTTTCCCCATTTCATGTTGCCTAAATATTTTGTAATAAATAAAATAATACAATTTTTTTGTATAAATAATTCCAGAGGATGAAACAAAATGCACAGCAACAACCAGAGTGAGCCAGAAGATAGCAGGAGAAGTACTGAAGAGAATGACAACCATGAACAACAGTGAGTTATCCTTCTTTCACCAGCTAACTGAGAACTTGGATTAGGTGAGACACTCTCAATAGTTTTATCAGTATTCAGTCAGTTTTAGTTTATTAGGAATACATAAAACAAATAGTCTAATCTGTCCTGCAGTGAATCAACCCATCACAAATGCTACAATGTTTTTGTAAAACCTTGTTAGGGAAAAAAATAAACAGGACATTCTGGTTAGTTATCTTTTAAACATGGTAGTGAGCAGGTTATGAGCAGGAGCCAGTTGCTCAGTACCAGCTGAAAACTACCCCAACCTAGCTGCCATGCTTCAAAATAATTAACCAGTATATGATTTATTTTTTTAAACAAGCTTCTTCTATGCTTATGTTAGTCTGTTTGTCCTTATCCAGAGTTCTTCATAATCCTGGACTGGGCCAAATTCTGACCAGATGCTGTGGTGGTCATGGAGGAGTGAATCCTAAAAGACACACGTGATCAATGAGTTTCCGCATTGATCCAATGGGCCAGCCTGACCACCCGCTGGTGAACTTTCAAGCCTCTGGTGCCTAGACTGCGGCCTTGCACAAGTTTGGCTAGAGGAGAACTGGTCGTGCCCAACTGAGCCTGGTATCTCTCAAGGGATTTTATTCTACACTTTCGTCAGTTGGTGAAGTTTGTTCCATGCCACTGGATCACTTGGCTACAATTGGTGGATCGGTGGATTTGCTCTTCAGTGTTTGGACTTTCAGCAGTGACATTTACTGCTTCAATTCTGAAAACTGGACTGAAGCAGCTTCAATTTATAAGAACTTCTATGTTAAGGTGCTTTGACATCATTGATCTACATTGTAAAAGTGCAATAGAAATAAAGATGAATTGCATTTGAACATGTGAATTCAGACCTTGTTGAGCATTTGACACCAGAACTAGTAATATTTTAAAGTTGGGTTGTTTCTGAGTCGGCTAATAGTTACAAATATTTATTTTTCCAACAATATGCAATTCAGAAGTTTACATTTTTATTGTACATGTATGTTCTAGTGCTTTGTGGGATTTATTTATTTTTAATGTGTTGATTTTATTGCTTAATGTAATTTTCACACATTTTCCTTAAATGCTTTAAGCATTATTAATGTTTTAAAGAATGGAATATTTTGTAATTGTGTCTGGTTTAATGTCAGTAGTACTTAGTACAATTGTTTTTTTTTTCTCAACAATATGCAGGTCAGACACTTAAATTAGTTTTGTACATGTATGTTAATGTGCTTTGTCATTTTCAATGTTTTTTTTTTCTTAAAATAAAATATTTTGAATGATTGAAATGTAATGTTTTTACACATTTTTAAGCTTGTTTTAAGCATCTCCAATGTTTTAAATAAAGAGTGTTTATTTTGTTAATATTTTGTAATTGTGTCTTTTTTAGGTCTATAGTATTAAAATAATATTAATAAAATTATATTATAAAATATTTAGGACAAAATTAAAAGGTTTACAGTAGCTAACTGTTAACTTAGGTTTTTACAGTAGTTAACCATTTTCAGACACTACGGTAACATGCTGTAAACGGATTTACAGTTGTATACTGTAAATCTAAAATACAGTAACTTACTGGCAACAGTGTTGCCAGTAAGTTACTGTAAAAACCCTTTGAAATGTCTAACAGTGTGCTGAATTAGTTAGATTTAATAGCTTTTTATTCAGTATATGAATAATGTTTTAGTTTTAGTTTTAGTTTTAGTTTCTTACATTAATATTTGTAAATATACTGTAAGTAAAAAACTCGCCAATGTTTCTGGTTGAAAAGTGGTTATAAGGTCTTAAAATGTATGTAGATTTTTAAAAATCGTCTGAAAATGTATTGAATTTCACTCTCTGATTCCTGTAATACTCTGAAAGAGTTTCATTTCTACTGTCTATTCATCGGGATTTATGGGGTGTTTAAGTAATATTGAGTCAAGTGATTCAATTACTTATTAAGTAATTATAGTACTCTTCAGATAAAGTAATCAGAAAATTAATTTAACTACATTTTGATCATGTAATTAGTAATTAATTACTTTATTTTGAGGTAACTTACTTAACATTAAATTGGTTAAAAAAGTTTAATGATTACTCTAAACAATAATGCAATCATTCAATTTCAGACAATCTAACATCTGACACTGGACAACAAGAAGAATCCACCAATGCAGCAGATGTTTCCACTGACCCTGATCAATCGACTGAATTATCTGAAGTACAGGATGATGTTGCATCTGCAATAACACCATCAAAAAACAAACAATCACAGGGAGATGCCCTAAATCACTCAGCAAATGAAAACGCAGAGGAAGAAACCAAAGACCACATCCTACTCTCCCGAACAGAATCTGCACCAGAAGGCGAAAACACAGCAACTGCTGAAGATCCAACTTTAAATCATTTGGCTGGAAATCTGACTGTCACTCAAAAAGTTGAACAAGCGGAAATAGCGGAGGAATGGAAGGACAGCTGGGATGGAGTGAGTGGCTCAGAAGCAGAACTAGCGTCGGCCATCCTGCCACAACCACAGTCCAAACGGCCACCGCCACGCAAGCCCACCCACTTCATCTGCTTCCGCGTGGATTCTCCCGCTGCTCTCCAGGCCTTCCAGCGCGTTCAGAGAAAAGTTCTGTCCACCCTCCCTCAGTCAGAACCAATGTGGGTTAATCCGGCAACTTTACACGTCACCCTCTCCTTACTTGTGCTCAACAGTGCAGAGGAGGTCAGTGCTGCCGCTGAGCTCATGCGCACCATAGTCCGAAGCTCCCACAAACCTCCAATTTCCGTGACGTTCGCACCTAAACTGAAGCACTTTAATGGAACCGTTCTCCACGTAGTCCCACAGCCGTCCTCAGATGTGCAGAGTCTGAATTCGCCCCTTCAAGAAGCCTTCAAAGATAAAGGTTGGCTTCACCGGCATTCCCGATGCCCGTCGTACCATCTCACACTGGCCAAAGTGAAGAGGGAGCCCAAGGCTGAGAAGATGTTTGAAGGGATCGGGACTGTGAAATTGGCTAAAGATGTCAACTTTGGAAAGCTGGAAGTAAATAAGCTGTACCTTTGCGTGAAAGGTCAGAGAAACACGGAGAGTGGGTTCTATCAGGTTGTATGTGCCGTGCAGCTGCCCAATGTGTAGTGCCTGGATTTGTCACCTAAGCTGATTTTACCTACATCAAATACTTGATGTGTTTTTACTTAAATAAACAGTCTCATGATTCAAGACTTGAAGGCAGTCACCATAGTGCAGGTGCTTATTTTAAATGCAGTAGTTGCAAAGAAAATGTATCTTTCTTTGTACAAAATGGATATTTAAAAAGTTCCTTTAACAAACTATATTGAATTTTGCTAATATTTTGATAACAATTATCTTCTTTTTACAAACCCAAACTTTGATAACACAAATTTTCAATTGTGGTTAGCACTGTTGCCTCACAGCAAAAAGGTCGCTAGTTCGAGTTCTCGCTGGGCCAGGAGGCTTTCTGTGTGGAGTTTGCATGTTCTCCCCGTGTTCCCATGGGTTTCCTCTGGGTGCTCTGGTTTCCCCTACAGTTCAAAGACATGCGCTATAGGTGAATTGGACGAGCTAATTTGTCCAAAGTGTATGAGTGTGTGTGTGTGTGTGTGTGTGTGTGTGTGTGTGTGGGTGTTTTCCAGTACTGGGTTGCAGCTGGAAGGGCATCCGCTGTGTAGAACATATGCTGTGGTGACCTCTAAAATAGAGACTAAGCTAAAAGAAAATGAATAAATGAAAATTTCAATTCTCGATAACACAAAAATTAGCAACACTGCACTCACTGTAGCCCCTTTCACTCATTCAGACCTTTCTAAAAAATTGGCGGCAATTTTCCGCAAACAGAAATTCCGTTCCTGGCAAGTTGCCGGAATGTTGCGCTGTGTGAACGCAGAAGGAAAATTGCCGGAAAGAGTGCGTTCACGCTTACAACTCGCTAACGTGAGACGTCTACTCCAGCTAATCAGAACATTCAGACGCATTTACACTGTTTATGAAAATAAAGGCTTTTGAATTTTTTTCCAGACACATTTAGCTGCTAGATTAAAGTCAGATAACATTTCTATGTTCCTTCTGAATGCTGACTGTGTAAACTGCTCATGATAAACCGCTGTTTGTTCACATTTAAGCTCTGCTTCAGTTGTTTGACGCATGTGCACTAGGCATGGGCCGGTGTGGTCCCACTTTATATTGTCGCTTATACCTGTGAACTTACATGGTAACTCGATGTGTAATTAGTATGTAACTACAGTGTATGTATACACTGGTACATGGTAGTGTGACAGGACATTAATAACAATCTTTAATACCCCTTTTAGTGCATATTACTGATGTAATTGTACAATTTACCAACATATAAACATAAGGCATTTGTATATTTCTATATGCACTTATACTTTTTTGGCAGAATGGCTTAGAATGGCTTAGGTTTTATATATTACACAGTAATTTGTGACCATTTTACACTTTATATTGAGTGGACAGTTCCTGAGGATTTACCCTGTTACACTGGTATCACAAGGTGAAGCATTAGTTCTGCCACTCTTATTCTAATACAGTGTTCAGAAGTACATGATATGCAAACAAGTTTGGAAATGGGAAAACACCTGCACTGTAAAGCATAAAAAGTTGAGTCAACTTAAAATTTTAAAGCAACCAGCTGAAGATAAATTTTGAGATCTTCTAAGCTTCAGTGGTTGAAGTGCTAAATTATTATTTTTTTAAGTTGACAAAATAGGCTGGTTTAAGTCATACTTTACGAAATAATTTGGCACAACTTCAACCACTGAAGCTTGATAAACTCAACATTTCTTTGCAGCCAGTTGCTTTAAAATTTTAAACTCAACTTTTTATTTTTTACTAAACGCTCAAATTAAGAAAACAAAATTTAAAGGCTCCTCAACTGAATTTTTTACTTCAATTAAACAAACAGTTATTGACATGCAGTTAAATCATTTTCATGAGTAAATACAACTGTTATCACAAAAATCTAACTAAATCTAGTTAGATTCTAAATCTAAAATATGTTCATCTAACTTACGATTTTAATCTGAGTTAACAATTTGTAACTTGGATTTTTTTATATTGTTGTTACACAATGCACTTATGTAATTTTTGTTACAGAAGTGTACTTTTTTAGTGTTTTCACCAAAGTCCTGTTACACATTTAAACTCACACATACTATTCAGTGTGTTGGTACATGTGTTACATCATTATTACACAAGTTAATACTATCTACTAGCAAAGACTAGAAAACACAAGACGTGTCACTCGTATACTTTTGAATGGAGAAAAGTGTAACTGTCAATATGGCGAATAAAGCCCCGCCTTCTCGGAGCCAATCAGCGATTGCTATATGGTGAATAAAGCCCACCTTCTAATACAGTAGCCAATCAGCGATTGCTAGAATGACAATTCTCCAGGGGAGGGGCTCGGACCAGACACGAGTTTCTGCAGATTTTGTGTGATACGAACATTTAGAAATGAAACTAAATAGACAGTTGTTGCTTAGTTTTATTGGTGATTCGTAATATGAAATGTTATTGTAAGCTTTGCAAGTAGTTTTGGAGAATTTGATGTTTACCCATTCAGACAGAATGCCCGAGCATACTGCCCGAAAGGCGTTTCAAAGATGGCCGCCGATTAAAATGACTTGCCTTAAAAGGACCTTGGTACCAGTGTATACATGCACTGTAGTTATAGTACATACGACTGTACTTACACATCTAGTTACCATGTAAGTTCACAGGTATAAGCGACACTTAATATAATGGTTTCACGGTATCACAGTATTGTGATTACTGCTCTAAAATATATATATTTTTAAATGTCTGGGTAAAAAACAAAAACGTTTTCCCTTTAAAACACAATATATTATATTTGAATATTTTGGAACAGTAAACATGTCCGGCTAAATAAATTATAAAATAATTAAAAATGAATCATTGACTTCTGCTCTCTTCATTTATTTCAAAAACAGATATATTTTTACAATTTAAAACGGCATCGTTGGATATCCTTTTTGCTGGTGATACTGTTGTCCTCAAAACAAACAAAAAAATTAAGAAAAAAAAAAACGTACACATACCTTAGGAGGAAGCAGAAAATAGCAGAAAATTTTGACGGTTTTAAAACCTTGACTTTTCCAAATCACAGTAAACCTTGAAAACGGTTATCGTCCCATGCCTAGTGTGCACATGAAGCAGCTGGTGAGCGCCAGCACACACACATTATGTACATCTCGACATGCGAAAGTGTTCCTACATATGTTTTCATTGAAGTTGTTCACAATACTAATCCATCCACAGAGTTTGTAATGTAGTCAAATGTTTACAGATACAAACGCAGCCGTTTAGAGCTCATTTCTGGTTAATGATGTCAGAATTTACAGGTATTTTGAATGGACATGTAAATGGTGTTTTTCAGAAATATTCTGGAACATCCTTGACTGTGTGAACAGTGCTTTTTTGAATTTTCAAGTTGTTCTGGAAATCTTCTGGATATTTATAGTTATCACTGTGTGTGAAAGGGGCTTGTAAGTTCTTTACACTCAGTTGATTGTAAGTTATTTTATGTGCTGTAATCTTAATTCAGAATGGAAGCAAAATTGTTTTGAATGGCCAAAAAATTGCACAGCTTTGACACACGCTTTATTTAATTTAATTGATTTTTTTCAATCTTAATTTTTAATAATATATTTAAAGAAACTATGTTCTATTTTTGTTTAGATGTACTTCTAAGTACAAATATAGTTAGCTTTTCTTATTATTAATGTTTGTTTGTGGGTCAAAGATGAAAAAGAAATTGTCAACAAAAGCCCTCCATATAAAAGTCATACTAAATTGTTTTCTTTTTTTAACTTATAGATTTTTACCCTGATTTACGGAAGAAGATTTACAGTGATTTTAGCTTACTGAAATATCTTTCACTGTAGTTGTATATATCAATAAAAAAAATTTGTCAGGAATAGTTTGAAGAATCATTTGATGACTCTTCGAAGATCGAAGTTTTGTTTTGTAAATTCTTTTATATTTATTACCTTGCCAATGTACAGTTGAAGTCAGAATTATTAGGCTCCCTGAATTATTGGCTTATTTTTCCCCCAATTTATTTAATGGAGAGAAGATTTTTAACACATTTCTAAACATAACAGTTTTAATAACTCATTTCTAATAACTGATTATTCTATCTTTGCCATGATGACAGGTAGTAATATTTTAGATATTTTTCAAGACATTTATGTGGCTTAAAGTGACATTTAAAGGCTTAACTAGGGTAAGCAGGTTAGGATAATTAGGCAAGTTATTGTATAAGGATGGTTTGTTCTGTACACTTTCGAGAAAAAATAGCGTAAATGGGCTAAAAATGTTGTCCTTACAAAGACTTTGAAAAAATATAAAACTGCTTTTATTCTAGCCGAAATAAAATAAATAAGACTTTCTTCAGCAAAAAAAAATATTATCAGACATACTGTAAAAACTTCCTTGCTCTGTTAAACATCATTTGGGAAATATTTAAAAAAGAAAAAAAATCAAAGGGGGGCTAATAAATCTGACTGTATAAAGAAAATAACAAAAATGTTAAGTTGATCAATATTTTACCCAAATATGTGCTAAAACAACCCAAGAGCAAAGGCATACACTGCTGGCTTAAAGCATGGTTATTTCTTGATTTCTTTTTCTTTCACACATTGTAAGATGTTGCTAAGTGGCTCAGTCCATTGCAGTATTTTTGGACCACTTATCAAATTGGACATGAGGGCGAATGTGTAATCTTTTTTCTTCGCTGAAAGTGGACTGCACATAAATAAATAATCCACCGCTGTGTATTTCAGCAACACACTCTCAATAATTCAAGATCAAACAAACAGCCTTGAACAGCTGTACGTTTAGCCCCTAAAAATGTCTTGAGACCCATTACATCAAACCGGAGATGAAATCAAACCAAACAGCTCAATTTATGAATCTTTTTTTGTCTCGCGTATGCCTGCACATAAATGTAGCAGCTCTGTCTAAGGGATGTCAGCGAGGAAGTCTTGCATACCTAACATCATTTTCTCCTTCCTCCTGGAAACATGCACACACTACACACATATATGAATGCTCGTGCAGTCGGTCTCTCCATCCCTGGCTCCCTCCCTCCTCCTGCGCTCCTCTATCCAGCACCCTTCCCCCATCCTCACTCGCTTTCTCTTTCAGTGACACAGAAAAACCAACACCACCCTCCCTCTCTCATGCATTCATATCCCCCATACTCCCTTGGCACACAAATACCCATCTCTCCATCCCTTCCTCGTTCTGTTGTTTTCATTGTAGTTTTTTTGGATTTAATCCACCATCTCAGTTAAACCTCACAACGACTGTCTAGCATCCTCTCAGCCCTTTCCATGACCTGCTTAATTTGTGGCAAATGAGGGCTTTAAATAATCATATAAAGCAGGGAATTCTGTGTTCATTGCTAAAGTGCACAAATTACATTTCAGAAATCTCCTCATGTGCATTTTTAAACTCAGATTTGACCAATGAATGGACTAGATATGCTGGTTTCACACAATCATCTGTCTTTTAGTCTGTCATTTTGTGTTGTGCTCTCTAAATACAGTACATGTGTAAATCCCTCCATCCCTTTTTGTCTCCTGCACACAAACACCCACAGTGTGTGTCTGTGTGTGTGTGTGTGAGAGAGAGAGAGATAGGGAGAGGGAAAGAGAAGTTCAGTCCTGATCATTGGGACCCTCAGGACCACACCAGTATTTTTAATCTGACATTCGCTTACTTAAATTAGGCTATTTAGAGTTTTAATATGGAACAGTTCATGTAAACACACCTATTTTCCTACGAGAAATGTTTTAAAAAGCAAAATAGCAATAGTTAACGTGAGCATTTTGAACGAACACTCTTCAGCTGTAAGGATTTCAATTGCACTGGATGTTATGGATTTGCTATTTCTGCACACTGGACATTTATTTTGTGTGGAAGCTACGTCGACGACATAGTTGTGGGATTTCCTTCTGACTGAAGGCGATTAATTTCGGAAGTTTTTTCGGTTTCAATGAGTCCTGGCGTCCAGCAGTGGACGATGCTTCAAGTTCTCGGCGGATTTCAGATAGAGTGAAACTGACGGATAGGCGTCGGGATTTGAAGGAGTCATTCCTCTCCTAAAACACCCCTCGGGGATTCTCGCCTCTTCCTCTGAAGACCTGTTTCCCATCCATCAGCGAGCACAAAGACTGGAACTGAAAATAGCCTCCTGTAGTTTTGTCGATATCACACTCAGGATGCAAACCGTTTCAACGGTCACCGGTCTCAGTTTGTAATCGCAAACCAACTTAACGTTTCACGAGCCTGAGAGACGTGGAAGCACAACAAATTAAGGTGGGCAACCTTTTACAACTGTGCCATAAAAATGGGGTTCATTAGCCGTGTCAAATAGTGAAAATGTGTTCAGATAATTTAGTAGGGTGTGCGAGGGAATTGCGAGTCCATTCAAACAAAAGATCCCCGTAATGTTTCCTGACGCCAAGACAAAGAGCTGTGAGTATACTGTTGGATATGATTTCCATAAACAAGCATGCAAGTCAGTCAGTCTGTCAGAGAGAATAAGATCGATTGGTCTTGCGCGGGTCAGCTCACACAACAAGTGCAAACAACAATCAATCCTGGCCTATTTAGTTTCTGGTCATTTTGAAGCTTTCGTCAATACCTGTTTGTTTAGGAACAATTGCATTGTTGTGAATTATTGTCTATATATACATTTCTTCGTAAAGAGCTATTTTACTTATTGACACACCAAACATAAATACAAACGATGGCCCCATGCAGTGACCCTTATGAACTTTCTTCAGACCACCTTGTATGCCATTTATTTGTTCTGAATCACAGTAGTGATGACTATGGCCTTTTTAAAAAGTAATAGTTCGCCCATAACGACAATTTCCGCACTATTTACCCTCAAGTTTGTGTAAGTTATTTCTTCTGTTAAACACAAAGGAAGATATCTTGAAGAGAGTCAAAAACCTGTGTCCTATTGACATCCATAGGAGCAACAAATAGGCTAACTTTTTATTTTATTTTATTTTTTCCCAAATTATTTTTAACAGAGCAAGGACATTTTCACAGTATGTCTGATAATATTTTTTCTTCTGGAGAAAGTCTTATTTGTTTTCTTTCGGCTAAAATAAAAGCAGTTTTTAAAATTTTTTCAAACCATTTTTGGGACAAAATTATTAGCCCCTTTAAGCTAATTTTTTTTCGATAATCTACAGAACAAACAATCGTTATACAATAACTTGCCTTATTACCATGACCTGCCTAGTTTACCTTATTAACCTAGTTAAGCCTTTAAATGTCACTTTAAGCTGTATAGAAGTGTCTTGAAAAATATCTAGTAAAATATTATTTACTGTCATCATGTCAAAGATAAAATAAATCCGTTATTAGAAATAAGTTTTTAAAACTATTATGCTCAGAAATGTGCTGAAACAATCTTCCCTCCATTAAACAGAAATTGGTGTATATATATATATATATATATATATATATATATATATATATATTGGTGTATGTATATATATATATATATATATATATATATATATATATATATATATATATATATATATATATATATATATATATATATATTGGTGTATGTATATATATATATATATATATATATATATATATATATATATATATATATATATATATATATATATATACACATACATGCATACAGGTAAAGTCAAAATTATTGGCCCCCTTCAATTGTTTTTAAATATTTCCTAAATGATGTTTAACAGAGCAAGGACATTTTAACAGTATGTCTGATAATATTTTTTCTTATTTGTTTTATTTTGGCTGGAATAAAAGCAGTTTTTAATTTTTTTTAAAACTATTTTAATGTCAAAATTATTAGCCCCTTTAAGCTATAAATTTTTTCGATAGTCTAACAAACCATTGTTATACAATAACTTGCCTAATTACCCTATCCTGCCTAGTTAACCAATTGAACCTAGTGAAGCCTTTAAATGTATCTTTAAGCTGCATAGAAGTGTCTTGAAAAAATATCTAGTAAAATATCATTTACTGTCATCATGGCAAAAATAAAATAAATTAGTTGTTAGAAATTAGTTATTAAAACTGTTATGTTTAGAAATGTGTTAAAAAAAATCTCCTTGTTAAACATAAATTGGGGAAAATATACAGGGGGGCTAAGGGTCTAGTAATACTGACTTCAACTGTATATAGCCTCATTTAATTATATTGTTTGTAATTATCTGATATATAAAACGGTTGATCGACTGTTTGAGTGAAGTCAGGTCATTATTTCCACACAGTATTATAATAGCCATTTTAAATGTTAATGCTGTATGACTAATTATTTCACACCATTATCATTGGTCATTTGCTGGACTATTATTACAGATTTATTACTTTCCAGATGCAGTCCAGGCTTTGACATATTCATAGAGGGTGTTATTAGCAATTAAAATGCTGAGCTTTTGTTTATGCATAGCAAAGTTTAGTGTAATCAAAGGTTAATTTGTACTTTTAATAAAGCAGTAGATTATACAAATTAATATGCAGGGGGGAGGGCTTCTAAATTTTGTATATATGAAAATGATGTATTCTGAATTTAAAAGTATAATGGAAAATATTGCAAAGACATGACCACACTTTCAAATATCTACATGTCATTATCATGCTCATGTAATCTTGTAAAAAATTCAGATTTATGGTTTAAGTGTTCATAAAATGTTATAGAGCTAAGCCAGAGACGAATGTTTACTCCTAGTGTCATGAAATGGCAATTCCAAAAATATGTTTAAATCTACTGAGTTGTCATCAAGCTTAAAATGGCTTATTTTGGATGACAGCTCCTCTTGATGACATCATTGGTAATCCTGGAAACCATTTTTATTTTGCACAAATCTGTTGTGTATAATTATAGTGAATCTAAAAAAATAGACTCTTTTACCTTTCAGTACAGAAATGAAAGGAATAAAAATGGAAGGTGTTTTGTTCTGCAAATCTTCTCTCTCTTGCTCCATTTCCAAACTGGCATTATGTCTCTTGCGTTATGCAATGCGAACCATTCTTATAATAAGCTGACAGGATGCATCATGCTCAGATGCGCTGTAGTGTTCCAGTCTCGGTCACGGTCTGCACGTTTATAACATCGTTTCACATTATTGTGCTTTTATTCCCAGTTGCATTTGAGAATGGGCTTTGTTGTGATAATTCTGCACCAAGCAAATCACCACAATTCACCAGTGTAATGCCTTGACCCACTGCATTCTGGTAGTTCACACTAACAGTAAATGAATAGCCTGCAGACATCATTATGAGCTAAATTCATCAGACACTATTGTAAGGGTTATTCGTGATGGAGTCTGCAGTTTCTTGCTCGTTTAGGAATGTGAGATGTTAAATGTTTAGATTAAGTCAGATGACATGGTCAGATCTTGGAAATTAAACTTGCAAATTGTTTTTAGAAAGGTGTTTAAGCATATTATGACTATGGTGTGATGTTACCTGTTTGATCAAACAATGCTGGACAGGTGTGGGTGCAAAAGGAACGATACTGAGTTATTAGTAGACCTGATTTAAGAACTGAATTTTTAATGTTTATTATTATTAATATTATTAATAAACATTATTGATTTTAATATTTGTGTGTCAGAACAACATATAACCAAAATTAATCTTTAAAATATGTAAAATGTACATGTCATCAAGGAATTCAAACTTGTATAGTCAAAAGTTCAGCACACGTATCAGTTGACCTCTAACTGAGCTATTCCAATCTTTCGGCAATTCATAAATTTTTTATTTACTGGCTAATTCGTACGATCTATTTTGTACAATTTATTAAAATTTACTCACCACCCAATGACGTTTGGGTTTAGGGGTGGAGTTGGTTGCCACGCCTCCTTTTTAAATTCGTACATTTTTATATGACTGAACTTGTACAAATTAGCCACTAAACTGACAAACGTAAAATACTTACGTTTTCTCATGAGATCAGGCAAGCCTCCTCAACTGCTCCAGAACGCAGCAGCACGAGTGGTCTTCAATGAACCTAAACGAGCACATGTCACTCCGCTGCTAGTCCGTTTGCACTGGCTGCCAGTTGCTGCTCGCATCAAATTCAAAGCTCTGATGTTTGCCTACAAAGTGACTTCTGGCCTTGCTCCTTCTTTTCTGCTCTCACTTCTGCAGATCTATGTGCCCTCCAGAAACTTGCGTTCTGTGAATGAACGTCGCCTCGTGGTTCCATCTCAAAGAGGGAAGAAATCACTTTCGCGAACGCTCTCGCTCAATCTGCCCAATTGGTGGAATGAACTCCCTAACTGCATCAGACCAGCAGAGTCACTCGCTATTTTCAAGAAACGACTAAAAACTCAACTATTTAGTCTCCACTTCACTTCCTAATCTGCAATTGCCTCTCTGAATATCACACTAACTGTACGAAAAAAATAAAATAAAGAAAATACTAATACTACTAATACTTCCCTTCTTAGACTTTACAGACCTGAAACTTGCCTATAGCACTTATTCATTGTTGCTCTTAGTTGTGTAAATTGCTTCCTTGTCCTCATTTGTAAGTCGCTTTGGATAAAAGCGTCTGCAAAATGACTAAATGTAAATGTACTCAGGACTATACAGAGTCGAGTTTGATATCTTTAACAGTCAACTTATGGTTTGCTTTGGTTGTGGACTCATGTTTCTGAAAACTCTCACGTTGATATTTTCTCAGAATAGCTCTGAATGACAAAACAATGTTTTATCGCAATTGGTCAGATCATGGAAATGAACTTGCGATTTATTGTTGGAAAGTGTTTAAACATCTTATGGCTGTGAGGTTACCTGTTAGTCCAAATAATGCTGGATTGGCATTACTAGTTTTTCATTCAGCTTAAAGTTATATTTAAAGACTTAACTAGGTAAATCTGTTTAAGTGGGCAAGTTGGGTTAATAAGGCAAGTCATTGGATACAAGTGGTTTAATCTGTGACCAATCAAAAAAAAATCACATCTAGTTAATAATATTGACCTTAAAATGATTAAACATATTATATTGAACTTTGAATAATTTTTTTAAAGGTAAAAATTCATTTTATTGCAGCCAAACTAAAATAAATGTAAGACTTTTCCCAGAAAAAACAAAGCAAATACTGTGAGAATTCTTGCTCTGTTAAGCATCACTTAGGAAATATATGAACTATTTGAAACTTTTTTTTTATGTTTCAAATGTTGACTATGGTATATCGATGCAGAGGATGTTGCAGACATACAATGGTAAAAATTATTTTGCTGCCTGTTCGAACAACTTATGTACAATGAGCTAAATCAACACAGTTCTTGAGGGTTTTTTAATGCTTACAACTTAATTGCTTTATTTTCAATCCACTTTCAATCCACAATCCAAATATGTTACGTTAACTTAATCGATTTATGTTGTGACAGCATAAATGTATTGTGTGGAATCCTTTGCATTTTTTTTATAGTGTAGCTCTATCAGATATTTGTAGCCAATGATAATAGCTAATAATAGTTCATAATTTACAAATGTAAAGTGTTAATATCTACAATCAAATATATAATTATATATATATATATATATATATATATATATATATATATATATATATATATATATATATATATATATATTTATTTATTTATTTATTTATATATGTCAAAATGAATAATTCCTAGTATTAATTTCACTAGTAAAAACAATTGACAACGTGCCACCAAATTATTAGAAATAAAGCACATCTGAGGTGATAATATGGCTGTGAAGAAAGCGGATGAAGAGTCAGTTATTCTGTTTAAATTATCATGTTTACCAAATGCGCTAATGACGGCGTTTAGGTGATTTGTTTTAAGACATTTGAGTCATTAGTTTCTTACATATCTCTATAGCCAAGCCTCCATTGCTAATTTCAAAACATCATTTCAGAGCGAGTATCCTAAGCCTTTGATAGGAGATTATAATAAAAAGAAATGTAACATTTGTGAGTTACCCGAGTCTCTGAGCTGCATCTCTACTAATATCTAAGCTGTAAGTTCCCCTCTTTCAAAAACACTTTCTGTTTCATTGATAAGTGGCAGGGCATTGCTGACAACACATTTCTGTGTTTGTGTGTTTTAAATATGTGTCTGTATAGAGAGCTGGGGGAAAAAATACACCCTTTTCTTAGATAATACACTATTTTGTAAGAAGAAAAACAAGGACCTGCTTTGTCATTTACTATTATACTAATATATATCTTTGCTTGATCAATGTCTTTGTGGGTTTTGGTCATTTTGCAGTTGCTGGCTTTTCACTTTTAAAAATGAAATCATTTGTAGCATTGATATAGAACTGTAATATGGTCAAAACTTTATTTGAATTTCTTAGCCCTTTGACTGCCGCTCTACCAAATGGTTGACCATGTTTTGACTGTTTTAAATAATGACTGTTAAAGTCATTTAAAGAATTAAATAATGGTTTACACACACAGCATTGTTGGTTTACAAAAAAAATCAAACAAACATAATCCTGTTGCACTACTACACTTGGTGATGCTTCTATTGTAAAATAAAAACTAAACAAAACAAGAAAACTAAATGAGAATGTGAAATATTTCATGGCATTCTTCAAAAAAATAAGATGATTTAGTATTCAAAATGTTTTGTTTAGATTATGTTTTAAAATAAATTGGTCTTACACTTAATATTCTGAGATTTTTCATAGTATATGTAATAATGATAAATTATGGGATGTGTTGAAAAAAAATGCATTGAGTTTGTTATAGCGACATTAAGAGTTAAGAAATGCAATCCAAACATTTTTTTTCCTTGGTGGATTAGTTAAAGGGTTAATTATGTGTTTTTCTCACCCAACCCAACAGTCAACTTTATCAAGTTAAATAATTGTAGTTAACTCAAAATTTACTGAAAGTTAATTCTACTCATTTGAACTTAAAATTCAAACTGTGCATACCTTAGAATATTCATTAGTCAATCAGAATCTGCATTCAACACATCCATACTATTGACTTATTCTTTCACATAAGTAGGAGTGGGCAAAACATTGAAAGTTTAAATATAAAAGTTATAAACCTTTAAACTTCATAATTTCTTGTGCCCAAATGTTTTAAACTCACTTGAAATGTGTACACAGTCTAGGCATGGGCCGGTGTAAGATAACCTTGATAACCTTGAATAAAAATATCACAGTTTCACGGTATCACGCTATTGTGATTACTGCTCTAAAATATATTCTTTTTAAATGTCTTGGTAAAAAACATTTTTTTTTCCCTTTTGAAAACAAAATATTTTATTTTTTGAAAGAATAAATAGTTTGTAACGGTAAACATGTCAGGCTAAATAATGAAAATGAATCATGAACTTCTGCTATCTTCATTAGTTTCAAAAACACTGATTTCTTTAAAATTTAAAATGGCATCTTTGGAAATGTTTTCTGCTGGAGATACTGTTCTAAAAAAATGTTAATAAAAAAAAATCTTACACACACCTTAGGAATGGTATTACAGAATATTTTGGCAGTTTTAAAACCTTGACTTTTCCAAACCACGGTATACCTTGAAAACAGTTATCGTCCCATGCCTAACACAGTCACAAACACATACAAATGATACATTATCACTCTAATAAACTTTGAAGTGACTCTGCAAATCTTTACAAAAATGCTTACATTTCTGTCTTGTCCAAAAATATAACAATTCTTAAATTAAGAAGAATTGTCGAGACAAGAACAAAAGATTTTTGTTTTCTGTTACTTATTCCTTTAACCTGCAAAATAATCGGCAAGTGATGTAAGTTAATCTTGTTTTTTTGTTGAAAATAGTAATATTTGACTTATCCCCATTGCCCCCCCCCCTTCCACACTCCACCATAATTTAAGGAAAGTTTTTCTGAATTATAAAAAAAAAAAGGTTTACCCAATTAGAAAATTAGAAAATGCTTCTTGCTTTAAGAATTTTTTGATATTTGGATTAGAAACTTGAAAAAAAAGCAGGTCCTGTTGAACTATTATGGACCCTTTTCACAAGTCTGTTATGATGCATTTAACAGTGATCATACTCTTTAATCCTGGGAAGTTTTTAATAATTTTAATAATGTAAAAAAGCATATGAACATTTATGTGCATCCATGAATGTATTATATTATCATTGCGTCAAATTACAAAAAAACGAATTACCGCTTATGCGAGGTGTTTCTAATGCAGCGTCTTTGGGGTTGAGAGTAAATTTGAAGTTATTCTCTCCTCTGGCTGCCGTCGTCAGTCTCACACTATTTTTTTCCTTTTTCTGAAAGTCTTGAGAACACCGTCGTGGAGTATTTCTTTTATTATTTCAGCAAATAGGATTGTAAGATAATTTTTTGTTGAACTCTCCCATCCAGTGCACTCTGAGTTTACCCAACCATGACGCCTTCCGCTACTGAGAAACCCAAAAACATCAAAAGGGTCTATTCAGACTCAAAATTACACATCCTGCAACAGGACTACAGGCGACGCGGTGGCGCAGTGGGTAGCCTCTCAGCAAGAAGGTTGCTGGTTCGAGGCTTGGCTGGGTCAGTTGGCATTTCTGTGTGGAGTTTGCATGTTTTCCCCGTGTTGGCGTGGGTTTCCCCCACAGTCCACAGACTTGTGGTATAGATAAATTGGGTAGGCTAAATTGTCCATAGTGTGTGTGTGTGTGAATAAGTGTGCGTGGATGTTTCCCAGTGATGAGTTGCAGCTGGAAGGGCATCCGCTGCGGAAAAACATATGCTGGATAAGTTGGCGGTTCATTCTGCTGTGGCGACCCCGGATTAATAAAGGGACTAAGCTAAAAAGAAAATGAATGTATGAATGTGACTACTGCTACAGTATTGCTGAAACGATATTGTGCAGCCCTATTCCAATTTATCATATAATAAACGGTTAAAGGCTTCCTGTCAAGACCTCTGATTGTATTTTTTTATTCAAGCTTTATGCATTTAACTTATTTTTTTAACACAATCATGTTTAATTGCTGTATTTGTGCAGAAAAACAACATTATCCATAATTCTCACTCACTAAGGCCGTACTCACACTAGGTACAGTTGTCTCGAACCGGGCCAAAGCACGTTTGTCCCCCCTCCCGTCTCCCCCGACGGCCCGCGCTCACACCATATCGGGCCTCGGCACGCTTACGTCATCGCTGCTGCGCTGTTCAGAAGCGCTCTCTATGGCAAGCCTTTTTAGCATTTAAATCTTTGTTCTGACTCCATAAATATATTTAGAGATATCTCTAATTATATTTTGACTAGTCATAATTATAATTCGACTAGTCAGAATGACATTTAGAGATATCTGCAATTACAGATTTTGTACTAGTACGAAATCAGATTGGAGATATCTGCAAATATATTATGACTAGTCATATTCCTCCATTGACTTCCATTGAAAAATATTTGCAGATATCTGTAAATGAGTTTTGACTAGTCACAATTGTAATTAGAGATATCTCTGAGTTTTTACTAGTCATAATACATTTGGAGATGTCTTTAATTCATCATATTTAGAGATATTTACAAATATATTTGAAGATCTCTAATTAATTTACTAATAGTCGAATTACAGTTGTAGATATCTTGAATTGGATTTTTGACGAGTCAAAACTCAGAGATATCTGCAAATATTTTTCAATGGAAGTCAATGGAGGAATATGACTAGTCATAATATATTTGCAGATATCTCCAATCTGATTTCGTACTAGTACAATTGTAATTGCAGATATCTCTAATTGTCATTCTGACTAGTCGAATTATAATTATGACTAGTCAAAATATAATTAGAAATATCTCTAATGGATAGTCAGAACAAGGTTTAAATGCTAAAACGGCTTGCCATACGCTTTCACCCAGTAGCACAGTGGAGATTTCTCTAGTTATATCGTTTCAGTGGTTTGATATGCAGTCAAATATTTCGCCAAACAGTCCTTAGGGATGCGGGGACACGCAGTCAGATATTTCGCCGAACAGATCCGCCACTTTTGGCGCTCATAAACGATCATAAAGCTCTCGTGCTGCATGAATGAGGAGGTCTGCTGAAGGCGCGCAGCTGGCGTGCTGTGAGGAGTTTGCGTCTTTAATAAACTACGGCAGTTTGCGTTCACTGAACAGTAAGAATGATTAATAAATCCATATCAAACAGTCCCTTAAAAGTCACGTCTCGCTTTCGGTTTCGGGCTTTGGCGCGTTTTGCGCTCACACACAAGCGTATCGCGCCAGAGCCCAAGTGTACCGCGCTCAGGCACACCTCTTCCAACCGGGCCAGGGCCGGCAAAGTGAACCGTGCTTGAGCGCGATTCAGCGCACTCACACTTCTCAAACGATCCGGGAAACGGGCCTGGGCACGGTACGGATGGCATAGTGTGAGTAGGCCCTAATCTTCCTTCGGCTTAGTCAATGATTATTAGGGGTCCACACAGTGGAATGAACCACCAATTACTCTGACATATGCGGTGGATGCCCTACCGCCACAAAGCAGCACTAAGAGTACACTAACTCTTAAACACCTAGTGCTGGTGTGTTCTCTCATTCACACACATTCTCATACAGTACAGCCAATTTAGTTGATCCAGTTCACCTATACTGCATGTCTTTGGACTGTGGGGAAAACTGGAGCACCCGGAGGACACGGGGAGAACATGCAAACTCCACAATGAAGTGCTACCTTCAAACCACCAACTTCCTGGTTATATTAGGCTTTTTAGCATATTAGGCAACAGTGCTTATCACTGAGCCACCCACCCATGATTCTATGCAGATAATACCAACAGTATTGAGAAACCAGCATCAAAATAGATCTTCAGCCCACACTACTATCGAGCAGATGACGTAATCAGATCTCCCTATGCTTTCAGTATAACTTAAATATATATACAGCTGAAGTCAGAATTATTAAGCCCCCTGTTTATTTTTGACCCAATTTCTGTTTAAAGGAGAGAAGATTTTTTTTTTCAACACATTTCTAACGATAATAATTTTAATAACTCATTTCTAATAACTGATTTATTTTATCTTTCCCATGATGACAGGTAATAATAATTTTCTAGATATTTTTTCAGGACACTTCTATACAGTTTAAAGTGACATTTAAAGGTTAATTAGGGTAATTAGGCAAGTTATTGCATAATGATGGTTTGTTCTGTAGAATATAAAAATATATATATAGCTTAAAGTGGCTAATAATTTTGACCTTAAAATGGTTTTCAAAAATTCAAAGCTGCTTTTATTCTAGCCGAAGTAAAACAAATAAGACTTATTTATAATGAAGAATGAATAAAGAATACTGACCAGTAGACAAAATATTATCAGATATACTGTGAAAATTTCCTTGCTCTGTTAAACATCATTTGAAAAATAATAAAAATAACAATAATTCGGGGGATAGGGGGGAGTAATAATTCTGACATCAACTGTATATATATTCATAATTTTAATGTTACTGTGTCAGTTCTTTACCTCATCAAAGCCATTAGGTATACAGTTCTGTACTTTTTATTGTACTTTTTATTGTCAGATTTATTTTGTCAGATTTCGTTTGGATAAAATCAACGTTTGTAACTGTATGGTTTTCCTATAGCTGGTTGCTTTATTTTATGGCTTATAACTAGGGCCAGACAGAATTTGCGGACATTTAAGTTGCTATTTCAGCAGAGAATTTTGTAAAAAAAAAAACTGCAGATTTTTGCAGAATGATTTTAGGAGTATTATAACTAAAAACTTAATGGTCCCACTTTATATTAAGTGGCCTTAACTAATAAGTACTTACACAGGAATTAGTAGTTTGTTACAATGTACTTATTGTATAAATACATGTATTAACTGTGTACTTATGCTTGATTAAAAACCTGTATGTAATTACATCTGTAATTAACTTTTGTAATTACATTTGTAAATACACTGTTGACCATCCCTTACACCTTAACCCACCCTTAAACCTACCCATACCACCAAACCTGTTCATAACCCAACCTCTATCCCAACTCAAAAGCACCACAAGTGTTCTCAAATACATAAACATGTTAAGTACATTGTATTTATTTTTTGATAGAAGAACATAGTAGTTAAGGACACTTAATATAAAGTGGGACCAATAATATATGAAATAAAAAATAAAACCTTTTTAACTTTTATTTAATGTTTACAATGCAAATTCAATTAGATTCACTTATTTGGTAAACAAAGCAAGTCCCTCATATAATATATCTACTAAAGGACAGAAAATATTACTTTACAAACTGTATTGTAAATAAATAATTCGAACATTTTAATATTATTTTATTATATCAAAATAATATTAGTAAAATGAATTAAAAACTGAATAAATATAAATTTACACACATTTACACAAGTAAATATGTAGAGTCAATGATGGGCTAAAATCTGCATAAATCTGCACATTTCTGCACGTGCTGGTTCCATGTTGGCCTACTCACAATTTTGACAAAGACTTGATTAAACTTCCTATTACTTAATTGAAAATATACATAACTGGTCCCATCACAGCAGGGGGCAGAACATCACAGTTAGACAAAATAAATGTGGACTCAACTTAAAATTTGATGGCAAATTGCTGCATTGCTTTTTAGGTTAAAGGTTGAGTCTGTGCAGCAAGTTACCTTCAAATTTTAGGTAGAGTCTACCTTTTTTTCTTTACAGTGTACTTGCTCTTTAATATCTTGTTGAATTAATAGTGCTGGAACGTGTTGCTTTTTATTATAATAATGTAAATCTGGTTGTAATGTTATTGGAGTGTATTCCACAAAGCATTTGATGATTGACAATTTGGTTTGACAATTTGGTCATCACAATTTTGTAGCTCATAGGTCATGGACTCATCCCATTAGTCCTATCAATAACACATAATGATGATTTCACAAATGTAATACCCCGAGATGAGGTCATAATTACTTTGTAAAGCCTGATGAAATAATGATACAAGGAGCCCTTGTGTGAGATTTCGGCGCCACAAAACCCCAAAAGCTTTTCTGAGCTGCATCAAGATCTAATGGATGCTCAGTGTCCTCAAGGCTCTTCTCTTAACATTGATGATCTAATCACTTAATCCCCATTGTGTTCCCAGTGGACCTCAGTCCTGGTAATGAAAATGTTTGTGTGTGTGTTTCTACTTAACCTACTTTCAACCTCTTCCTTGTTTCTCCTGTCATTTCCGCATGTTATTCCATGTTCCTCTTTGCTTCATTCTGCTCCTTCTTGCTCTTCTTTTTCTTAAGGGTTTCCTTTTCTTTTTATACATGTTATATAGTTTGTATTTTTGTGGATGTGTGATTAAAATCGAACATCATTGAACCACATTTGTCATTCCACCCTTTTTATCTTGTTTTTAAGTAAGCTGCTTACTGTAAATGTGTGATTCATTATAAAGTAAAAGAACAGAGCAGTAAACAGTAAAACTGTTTGTTCTACACTCCAGAGTTAATCATTAAGTGCAATATTATGTTAAGAAATACAGTTTGCGAAACAGGCAGTAAAACAGCTAAACTGGATGACACAGGAAGTCAAAAACATTACATTTATAAATGCCAAAGTCTGCTCTTACATAAAAATAAGATGGTTACACAAATGAAAAGATTTGGCGTTCCACAAACTGCGGCCATACAGAATATAAAAAATGAAGTTAATTTAACACATTAAAGGCATAGTTCACTCCAAACTGAGAAAATCTGTCATCATTTCTTTAACTTTTACTTGTCCAGATCCTGTGTGAGTTTCTTTTTTCTGTTAAACGCAAAATCATTTCTTTTGAAAAAAGTTGGAAACCTGCAATCACTGACTTTTATAGTATTTGTTTTATTGCTAAATCAATGGTTTCCAGACAGGTTTCCAAATACTGAAGGTTTTCAAAATATTGAACATTGTTTCAACAGAATGAAGAAACTCGTAAAAGTCTGAAAACACTTGAGGGGGAGAAAATAGTGAGTAAATGTTTATTTTTGAGTGAACTTTCCTTTTAAGTGTTGAAATCATGTCTTTATTTTAGTTATTTACAATTAACCGCTTACATTTTTTAAAATAATTATTTTTCAACAACAAAAATTTTTAATGTGTATTATGTGTATTTGTATTAGATAATGTATTCTAGAAAATGAGTAGAAAAAATAAATACCTTATTTTCCAAAGTATCTCACAACAACCTCTATTAGGAAGTAAAAATCAACAAGCAAGTCAACCAAGCAAATTATAACTTGCCTATTTATATTTTTCACACATTGTTAGTTTTATTACTCAAATGCTACTGTTTTCTCTCTTTATATAAACAATAATATTACATATTATAGAAAATATGATAATGGTAAAAAAAATATATTGTGTTAATGTGAATATATGTGGAATGCTTTACAATAAGGTTGTACTATTTAATGTATTTACCAACGTGAGCAAACACTAAACATTGCATTGAAAAGGGTATTTATTAATCTATGTTAAGTCGCTGTCAGATTACACGATTTTTTTTGTCGGTTACGAAAGTCACTGTCAGATTATGCATTTTTTTTCTCTTGATAAAATACTGACTTGTAGTAGGTAACAAAGTGCTAGACTACACGTTTTTATTCAAAATCAGTCATCCCATTAAGTATGCGACGAGCGTTATTTCCCAAAGCAGTAACAAGTGTTGCTCTAACGATATTTTCTATCTCAATTTCATTTAAAAAAAAAATCTTATTTCAGTCTTAACTCCATTATTTAAGGGCGTTTGTTACAACATGGATAGAATTAAACTTATTATTCCTTTATAATATTAACATATTTTCTTTATAATCTAAATGTTTATTTTCCTGCCAGGGTTGCTTATTAAACACTCCCTAGCCTGAACTGCTGAGAGTGAGACAGAGAAAATGAAAGCACATCAGCATCAAGGAAAATCAATTGCTCAAGACATAATCTTTAAAATAATGAAATATAAAAACATTTACAAATATATGACAGAGGTTTGTGATACAACAATTAGAGTGAAGCATTCATTAAATCTTTATTTTCCATAGAGCAAAACAAATAATTTAATATTATTGTTGAGTGGCGGAGGAGCACAAACAAACATAATTCAAAAAAACTTATAATTCATTAATTTTTTTTTTTTGAATTTCGTTCGCTATAGTTTTTATCTTAATTTTTATGTATATTTTGTTGTTTAGTTATCTATAGACAAGAATAACGAATAACATTTGAGGTAAAGCACTTCAAAACAAGTCTGCTGTATGCGCCAAAACATGAATTGCTGTGAGATTGTGTTGGTTTGTTAAATAAAATAATAATAGGCTAATTTCAGATAGACTATAATAAACTGTTTTTACTAGTAATGACAAATTTGAATAAGCATGAAAGGCTTTTGCAATGTATTCGCGATACTGAGCATGTTCCCAGATTACCTTGAAGGAACAAACTCTGTTGGAAGGATGAGAGAACTCAGAAACTCGTTGTGGGAATGAAGATGTCTGCATATACTGCATGGGCCAGTCTATCAGATAAATTTGCTTAAAACACCTTAATATTTTAGAAAAGGTAGTTAAAGTTAAACCAATGATTGATCTTATCCACCCATTAAACACCAATAATTACATATGTCGTCTACTTTTTGATTACCTGACCGGTGCATTAACAGCAGCACCCGCTGAGATAACCGAGAAATTATGTGCTCCTATTGCCCAGTGTCACCCACGTGATAGAACTCAAAATCAAACATGCTAGACTTTTTGTGATGGTGTCATGAGGTATTGCAGGCATGGTATCAGTTGTTGTGCCACATTACACATGAAGAAACTATTGAATCTAGTGTCACAATGCCCATTTGTCGTTTACGAATCCCACACGTCAAGGAAATCGTGCCAAAATCATGACAAATTTGTGTGATCTGACCAGGGCTTTGATGTTAGTTTATGAAAATAAAGTTGCTCATTATTAGTTTGTTAACTCATAGAGCGTTAACTAATGTTAACAAGCATGGATTTGTATTTCATTAATGTATTAGTAAATGCTGAATCATAATTAATAAATCCTGTGCAAGTGTTGTTCATCATTACTTCATGTGATTAAATACATTAACTAATGAAGCCTTATTGTAAAGTGCGCCTAAAAAGAGTAATAAAAAGTCTATACACAAACATCACAGCTGACTCGATCTCTGAGGTTTATGTTAATAATCACTTTTTTTAACCATTACAGATTCTTGAGAAAAACAGAGGTGGATTACAGCAGCCATGGCGGCCATAGCAACAGTGCCCAACTACACCCCCTCAGTATGGGTACGGTTATGCCATGCCATCCCTCGCCTGAGCTTAACCATGCAGATGCGAGACAGCGTGTTCACTCCAGACAGCTGGGAGTACCAGCAGGTAACCCTCTCTCTCTGCCTTCTTGTTTCTCACTTTCAAAAACAATTTTCACACCTGACAGCTGGTGGTGGGCACGCTCATCATTCAGAGCGACACACATTTATTTCTGTCTCGCTCTCTCTATTTTGTTCTCTCCTTCGTGTGCTCCCTCTGAGAGTTTGTCCAAATGATATCACATATGTGCCATATAGCATGTGAACATCCAGAAACATTGTTTTTTTCATGCTGTCAGAAATATTTACTTATCGACTTGCAGAACATACTCTAACTCACAGCACTCTAATGCACTCTCAGAGAGATTAAACTGGAGTGTTAAAGTCAAAACCATTAGAAGCACTTTTCTGTCTGCAATTTATAGAGGCAAAATTGAGTTTGCATCTCACGTTTTTTAATGTTCAGTGGGTAAAGAACTGTAGACTCAAAGTAGCAGAGACTAAAAGCATGAAGGACTGATTTTAAAACAATAACTTTGTCATGATAGATATACAGTTTATTTCATAAGTGTGTTTCCACATTTTGCTAATATTTGGATACAATTTGTTTCATTTGTAACTTTGACTCAAAAGTACAGGTGCATTTAAAATCCTCTGTGAAGTTCTTTTACTTCAACACTCCTGTTTTTCCCGGGAGTCTCCCATGTTCCTCCCGCAACCCTCCTGTTTTGCTATATAACACCCAACTTTGGTACAGTATCCGCCGTATAGCAGCGGCCGCCCAAAACCAGGTGCATAATACAGTTACTAACACCACAGTACAGTTACTTTTTTACAGTTTACGGTTCTCAACACAGTTATTCAGAGACCTCACCCCCGAACACATTTTTGCTGTAATAAATTCATTAAACTTTTTAAAAATTTTGGTCCCATTTTATATTGTGGCCTTAATTAATATGTATTACACTGACCTTAATAATTCATTACAATGTACTTATTGTATAGATACATGTTTTTACATTGTACTTACGCTTGATTAAATATCTGTATGTAATTACATCTGTAATTAATTTCTGTAATTACATTTGTAATTATACTGTTGACCATCCCTTATACCTTAACCCTCCCTTAAACCTACCAATACCACCAATGCTGTGCATAACCTGACCTGTATCCCAACTTAAGGGCACCAGAAGTGTACTGCAATACATTTTCAACACGTTAAGTACATTGTATTTATTTTTTGATGCAAGTACATTAGTTAAGGACACTTAATATAAAGTGGGACTTTAATTTTTAAATATTAGAAAATAAATTAGGGGCTTACTCATGGAAACTTTAATGTACCTTTGGCCCACAGCCCTCAATTAAGTTTGTTTTTTGGCCCTTTATAAGACAAAGTTTGGGCACCCCTGGTATAGACACTATACCTAACATAATGTTCAATTATTCATTCATTTTCTTGTCGGCTTAGTCCCTTTATTAATCCGGGGTCGCCACAGCGGAATGAACCGTCAACTTATCCAGCAAGTTTTTACGCAGCGGATGCCTTTCCAGCCACAACCCATCTCTGGGAAACATCCACACACACATTTACACACACATTACAGACAATTTAGCCTACCCAATTCACCTGTACTCCATGTCTTTGGACTGGGGGGGAAACCGGAGCACCCGGAGGAAACCCACGCGAAGGCAGGGAGAACATGCAAACTCCACACAGAAACACCAACTGAGCCGAGGTTCGAACCAACGACCCAGTGACCTTCTTGCTTCTCACTGCCTCGCCCCCTAACGTAATGTTCTATACAAAATATTTTACTGAATGTTCATGAGTTTCCTGAATCAGTTACAGCTAGATAGTCGCTGGGTTTCCATTCTAATATTTAGCTATTTTTTATTCTTTTATTCATTCATTCATTCATTCATTTTCCTTCAGTTTAGTCCCTTATTTATCAGGGGTCACCACAGCGGAATGAACCGCCAGCTATTCCGTCATATGTTTATGCAGCGGATGCCCTTCCAGCCATAACCCAGTACTGGAAAACATCACTTTACACTGGCATTCACACACACTCATTCACTACGGCCAATTTTGTTTACCCAATTCAAAAAAACGGAGCACCCTTAGGAAACCCATGTGAATACAGGGAGAACATGCAAACTCCGCACAGAAATGCCAACTGCCCCAGCCAGTGACCTTACTGTGAGGCTACAGTGCTAACAACTGAGCCACCGTGTCACCAAATCTTTTTCGAGGTTGCAAAAAAAGAATGCAATTCACATCAAGTTGTTATAGAGCAGCTGACTATAGTATTGGTTACCTAGTAACCAACAGTAAACAAGACAAGCATAATGGAGACAGCTGATTAGTTACATGGATGTATATGGAATTCCACTTCAGTTGCCAAACTTCATCATTACAACATATACATTTTTCATCTAAAGGTTAACAAAATGCGCTAGTAAAATAAGTATTGTAAAGTTTGATTTCATGTGGACTTGAAGATGAAAAAGTCATTAAATTTTCCACTTAACCAATTTGTTCAAAAGCTTTTGACTATTCAGCATACAGGATCAAAACACAACTTATATGTGTTGTTCTGAGACTTTGTCTCTTTTCATATGACAGACCAAATGTAGAAAGAGTGACGTAATGCTGTCTAAAACATCTTGTTTACTGAACTCCAGCTATTGTTGTTAGCATAGGAAGGGCTTGAGGTAAATGTGAGAAGCTGTCAGATTCTTTTGTCAAATGTTTGAATAATGTAGGCATACACTGGGAAAAATATAAATAATAAAAACTTTACTGACTCCTACTGACTGAGCCAACTCTTCTGTGGCAACATCAGCAATAAACTACTGTGCTCTGCACCAGAGGTCTGCTCCTGAGAACCCAAAGTTTATTTTCAACCTGCTTCAGCACACCTGCATTCAGGATCATTTGATAAACGCTTGATTAAGTGCTCCGGGTGTGTTTAATCAGGGTTGGAGCTGAACTCTGCTGGATAGTTGGTCCCTAGAGCAGGACTAAAGACCTCTGTTCAGCACTATACATACTGCACATCCATAAAGAAAACATCACAATTGCATGATTTGCATTACATAAAATTATCAAATTGCCAATACAAATATAAATAGTTCTTAGGTATAACCAATACTATATGTAACCATTACTATAAATTGCAAGCTGTAGACAGACCTTCATCAGTAATGTATGTAAATGACAGATTTTGCTTTAGTTTTATTTCTGTTAATTGTAAGTGTACAGATTTAAAAAGTCAACTACAAGTATGTTGTACTTAAACTGTGGTTCGATTGGATTGGAATATCTTTATTGTCCTAGAGGGATAATTTGGTTAGCAGCAATAGCCTGCACAGATCGGCACTCAAACAAACATAAAAAAACCAACCCAGGGTCATTCTGAAAACGTAGTCCAGCGGACGTGTCTGGAGACTGCAAAATACATCCCGGGAGGTACGTATTTGTGCAGTTTTTGTCTACGCGAATCCGCGAGAGGCTGCTGTGTGCGCTTTTCTTCTCTTGCGAGTGCCGCTCACGCCCGCGCTGTTCTCGCGTCAACCCACCAGAGGCCGATGTCTGACTGACCGAATGATTAACTGCGCGACCGGCCAATCGGCTGACCCACCCTCCTCCTTCCCTGAACCCAACCAGTTTTACCGACTGACCCGCCTGCCCGCTCACTTCCCTAAACCTGAGCAACAATTTAGAAAAGCCGTCTAGAAGAAGAAAAGCCCTCGTCTGTTTGTTTTTAAACACGTTTTCAGATTTCACCACGTTCTCACCCTGCTATGAACTCGTTCGCTTTATTTTTTGGATTCTGTTTTTGTCTTACCTGATTTCTGGAACTCCTCCTCTCTGCATCTGAAGTCCGCCGACGCACACGATGAGCTAACCAGACAAACTGATTGCGGCGGGAAAGCCCTCCACACGGAGGTAAGCGGTCAGCCGGCAAGCGCGAAAGGGAACGGCATCACACCTCCCTGTAGCGTTCGCTTAAAAAAATGAAATGCAGCCATAATTACCTCCCGGGACGTATTTCGCGGTCTCTAGAAACGTCCACGGGACTACATTTCAGAATGAGCTTGGGTTGCAACCAACAGTAAACAATTAAATTAATCATGATTAAGTAAAATAATTAAAGACAAAATCAGGGTCGTAAAAACTCCAAACACTGCATATTTTGTTCTTATCAAAACATCGTTAGCAACCAAACTGAGCAACATTGGCTCAGTAATGCAGTTTATGGCGTCACTATATTTGACCTGATTAATGAAGTACAAACTTGTTAGTTATGCCCCATTCATACGGGACGTCAGCGTCAACGCTTCCCATTCACTTTGAATGGGTGATGTCAAGCGTTGCCGAACTGCATTGTAGATCCATATGCGCCACTTCAGCATTGCTCGCTGCAGAAGTTGGGACTAGTTCAACTTTTCAAGCGCCGACGGAAGCATCAGCCAATCAGATCGCTGTATGCAAATACACCAGCTAGACAGTGGCCCATTGCTGACTGAATTTCATTGGCTGATGCTGCTATGACGCTCAATTTTAGCCCCAACTTCAGACCACCTTTAGTTAAGCGTTGACGCTGAAGCCCCATATGAATGGGGCATCAAGGTCTGCTTTTTGTTGGCCTGTTAATAAGCCTGTTGGGCTTCATTTTTAGAGAACCACCAGCTAGATGCACATTATCTCGCTTATTACACAGCTACTTGCTACAAAGGTAAGCAGTTAGACAGAAAACTTCAATCTGAGGAATAATAATTTGCTAACTTTTTAATTATAAGAAAACAAAATAACAGTAAAAAGAAAAAATGGCTGGATGGAGCCTACACAAACCTTCTTCTTTTATTATTCCATCACAATATGATACCAAACAGTCAAGAATATGTGTGACAGATAAGATTCATTAAAAATTTTGAGAACATTTTAAGCATTTTTCCTTAAACTGGAATTGTAAGCAACAAGAGTTTAATTTACAGCAAATTAAATCATTATTAATGTTAAATAGTGTAAACTTTAAGGAAGTGGAAGTGAAATCAAATCAGTGATTTACAGATTGTTATGCCTTTTTAAAATGTGACTGAGTTGACAAACTGTTTACTATTGGTTAAGATCTAAATACTTTCAATAGTTTTAGTGGCTGTTATCTAAGAATGCTTTGTAATGTCATGATTGACCAATTCCTCTTGTATTCATTCCTCAATTTTCCTCAAGTGGTCCTAAGAGCTGTGTAATAACAGTAATTATAGCTAACAACTTTACCTACTACGTTTTTCAGTGACCTTGGTTGCATTCTTTTGTCACTAACCTAACAAAAAAAATATGCCCAAATTCACGTATTATACATGGACCTCCCAACTTTGCAATTTGTATGCAAATTGTGATTTCAGCATTTTACAAAGTCAGATTGAATGACCTCTTCAACGCTGATTCATTTGAACTTTTAGTCATGGTTTAGGAATGTACAGTGTAGAATGCAAGGTTATGAATGCTCAGCAACTGGTAAATCTTGAAGCAAGATAACCAAAGCAAGTTCTGGTAGTATTTTACTATTTATTATTATTATTACATTTTTGTTTTTGTCAAAGCAGTTTTTGGAAGGCTTTATAAGCATGAACAAAACCCCCCAACTGCAAGGGGAATCACAATGATAGAAATTGTCATTTGATAAGGGATTTAAGAATTTAGATGATTTTCAGTACAGCATCGTGGGTAATGTAGTTTTCTGCATGATTTTTTTTAACAAACAAAACCAAAAACACCTGTCATTGAAAACCTACAAAGTTCTTTAGCTATGATGGTTCCATGAAGAACCTTCAATATGTAGGGGACTTTTCTATAGTAATAAACATTTTTTTAGATGATCAAATAGAACTTTTCACTTTGAGGAACCAAAAAAAAAGTAATAGAAAAAAAATACTTTTAATCCCTCGCTTTTTTTAAAGAGTGTTGGAGTTCACAACTTAGATCTGCCTTTAAGGAAACAGTCAATATTTTTTTTAAATAGGGTCATTTTACAAGATCCTATAATTAAAGTTTATTTTTGAATTCATTCAGCCAATCTCCGGGTCTGGTGGGAGCTATTTTAACTTAGCTTAGCATGAATTACTGAATTCGATTAGACCATTAGCATCTTCATTAGCCATTAGCCATTAACATCAAAAACTTCAAAAAAAAAAAAAAAAAAGTAGAATATTTTCTAATTTAAAGCTTGACTCTTCTGTAGTTACACTTTAAGATCAACAGAAAATAAAAAGTTGAGCAAGATGCTAATGGTCCAATCCGATTCAATAAATAATGCTATGCTATGCTAAAAGTGAATCCGCCAGACTTGGAGATCTGCTGAATAGATTAAAAAATGGTAAAACTCAACTTTAGGTGACTTGTAAAATGAGCCTATTTCCAAAACAAGTGGAGTGTTCTCCACTTAAAAGGTTTATCAGATAGTGTTATTCATGTCCCTTTGAAGAATATTAATGGTATTTATGCTTCTGAAACATGACTTATACACTATATTCTCTTATGCAAATAAATAAATAATGTTTGCTTCAGATACTATTGTAGCACTTTATGTGCGATTCCATTTAATGACACTTTTAATGCAGAAATTAAACAGCTGCAATGTGGTTACCATTTGAAAAAAAAAAAATGAAAATAAAAAAAATGCCCAACTGCAAATTAATAAAGGTGGAAGAGACAAATCCAGATTACGCCTGCTGCCTGAATGGCTTTAGCGGATAAGACGCAGATGATAAGAGAAAGATGTGTTAGGGAAATAACAGACTGTGAGAGAGATGGTAGAGAGGAGAAATGAGAGAGAAATACTCATGGATAATAGTGGGAACTGGGAAGAGAGGAGAGAAAAGAGAGAGATGAAAAAAACAAGAGAGAGAGAGAGAGAATCAGAGGGAAAAGCAGTAAATGTATTTAAGTAGGTCACAGATTATTAATAGAGATCCAGTGGCGTGGATAAAAAGAAAGAAAGGGGGAGAACAGTGAGGGATGAGTGAGCGGAAGAGTGAACCACAGGGAGACGAGAAGGAAAGAGAGACAGAGAGAGAGAGAAATTGTGGAAGATGAATTAAGACCAGATTGCAAATGTATAGTATTTGAAGCCTGAATGCACAATGTGTGTTTGAACGTGACGTCAAGCTTTAATTACACCTCCCTGCGCTCTCTCTGAGTGAAGCCTCAGTGCTGTTTTAGCCAATAAGATTAAAGAGACATCCTCCATTTTATGGCACACTGCTTTGCATACTGTATATGCAGATGCTGGAACAGTAAGCAGATATGATGTACGTGTACTCTGTGCTATTAAATGGGAAAGGAATGGTGTAGAATTTACCTTGAAATAATTCTCATTGTGAGATTGATAGTAAGTTTTACAAATAATTACAGTAAAATGACAAGCAATTAAATTGATCGTGATCTAATGAAATGATATATGTTCTTACAGTTTCTAATGTTGAGGAATCAATTTTACTACATTTACTGCTACGTTTTTAAAATGCCTTAAATTAATTAAATCAATGATCAATTTGTCATTGTTTCTTAGATAGATTTCTTAAATAATTGCTCTTTACTACTTTTGCTATATATATATATATATATATATATATATATATATATATATATATATATATATATATATATATATATATTTAGAGCAAATAAAATAAATAAACTTAATGAATTGAGTAATTCATAGTAAAAAGCAAAGTAAAAATTGAGCTCCTGACCAGACCCAAAAATATATAATATCATATTTTTGTGCTATTTGATTTTTTTTTTAAATAAAGCCAATATTTAAATTATATTTAACAAATAGTCAACTCAGATCCTTTAAATCTCTGTAAAGTACTCTATTAAGCCAAATATTATACAATAATAAAAATATGGTACTTCATCTTTAATTTTCCTGTCGGCTTAGTCCCTTTATTAATCTGGGGTCGCCACAGTGGAATGAACCGCCAACTTATCCAGCACATTTTTATGCAGCGGATCCCCTTTCAGCCGCAACCCATCTCTGGGAAGCATCCACACACAGTCATTCACACACACACACTCATACACTACGGACAATTTAGCCTACCCAATTGACCTGTACCGCATGTGTTTGGACTGGGGGGGAAACCGGAGCACCCGAAGGAAATCCACGCGAACGCAGGGAGAACATGCAAACTCCACAGAAAAACGCCTACTGAGCCGAGGCTCGAACCAGCGACCCAGCGACCTTCTTGCTGTGAGGCGACAGCACTACCTACTGCGCCACTGCGTCGCCCAAATATAGTACTATATAAAAAAATAAGTAAATTTTCTATATTTGTTAAATGAATAAAAAAATTAAAATAAAAATTTTAAAAACTCCCAACTGGTGATACAGTATATAGTGGGCTTATTAAGGTAGCAAAGTTGTTATCATTCACAAAACTACAAAATATTTTATATAGTCCATTACTATAAAAGAAACAAACAAAGCAAAATCAGATGATGATTAGATTACAATTATTATAATCTAATAGAACTAGTATAAAATAATTATTATAAAAATTAAAATAATAGTCAAATAAATTACAGAGATTTTTTAATAACAAAATTTAATTAAACATTTTTTTTAATAGGGCGTCAGAGTTGCGCAGTGGGTAGCACGATCACCTCACAGCAAGAAAGTCGCTGGTTCGAGCCTCGGCTGGGTCAGTTGGCATTTCTGTGTGGAGTTTGCACGTTCTACCTGTATTCCTTCGGGTGCTCCGGTTTCTCCCACAAGTCCGAAGACATGCGGTATAGGTGAATTGGGTAAGCTAAATTTTCCGTAGTGTATAAGTGTGTATTGGATGTTTCCCAGTGATGGGTTGCAGCAGGCATCCGCTGTGCTGGATAAGTTGGCGGTTCATTCCGCTGTGGTGACCCCAGATTAATAAAGGGACTAAGCCGAAAATAAAGTAAATGAATGTTTAAAAATAAATGTATATTTATAAAAAGTAATTAATAATAACATGTTTAAAATAAATTTTAGACATTTAACATTTTGGGATGGGCATCTCTCGGATGAAGATGGTCATATTTAGCATCTAAACGATTCTTAATCCTTGTGTTAGACCAATAACAAAACTGATACTGATACACCAGCAAAGAACTTCACGAACAACTCTTGAGTGTGTGGTTATTTTTCCTTCTCTATTTCTCTCCAAAGACTCTGCTAGTGTTGTCCAGCTTCTCGGCCATCGCTCTTGTACTCTCGCTGCTGGTGATTCTGTGTTTCCTCATCCACTACTGCTGCTGCCATCGGGGCGAATCAGGCAGAGATGCAGAGGAGGAAGAAGAAGATGATGATGCCAGCGGTGGCCATGGTTACAGTGGCAAAAAGGGGCGGGGCATCTGCTGTGTCACATGGGTGTCGGTTGCAGCCGTCACATTGTGTTGGTAAGACCCGCTAATGACAGTCATTTTCATGTGACAGCGGTAACTCTCTGATGAGAAGATGGTGGAGACATTTCTGCAAAAACAGCCTTTGCACATTTTAGCTGGTGCTGTTTAGCGGTTTTATTTTTGCGTATGATCTATAATATAATATTTTTAATATATAACATAAATATATGAATATTGTTCGAGTAAAGGTGCATGGAACTGCTTTTTGAAAAAAAAAGTTTCTGTAAAGTGAATTCTGGCTTTTTTAATTTAACCAACGGAGAAACTAAAGGCCTTTTTGTTGCTATTAAAAGTTGTTTTTTTACTAAATGGTTTGCATGGATGTGGGAATACATTATATATATTTTTACAATCTGTAAAAACATATTTTGTTTGATTGTAAACTTTTTACTTCTCTGAAAATCGCATACAGCATAAATATACAGCAGTTTATCTGGTTTTACTGGATTTAAGGTATTAAGTATGGGTTTGTTTTCTTCAGTAAAGGGCTGATAATACTTTTATAAAGTTTCAAATAGAAATTCTGTGATCATTTTTTCCAAAAAAAAAAAAAATTGGTCAAAATAACAGAAAAATCAGGGTTATTGATCTCAATATGTAATTCTTGGCTCTTCTGAAGTTAAAATTATTGTGTTGTCTAAAAATAAAACGTATATATTATACTATAACATTTTTAGGATTGGAAAATGGTCTTAAATATATTTATTCATTCATTAATTTTCCTTCGGCTTAGTCCATTTATTCATCACAGTGGAATGAACCGAGAACTATTCCAGTATATATTTTACACATCGGATGCCCTTCCAGCTGCAACCAGTACTGGGAAACATCCATACACACATACATTCACCACAGTCAATTTAGTTTATTCAATTCACTTATAGTGCATGTCTTTGGACTGCGGGGGAAACCAGAGCACTCTGAGGAAACCCACGGCAACACGGGGAGAACGTGAAAACTCCACATAAAATGCCCACTGACCTAGCCTGGATTTGAACTAGTGTACTTCTTGCTGTGAGTTGACAGTGCTAACCACTAAGCCACTGTGACGCCTGTCTTAAATATATCTAGTTTAAATTTTTTTTCAAACTTTTTGTGATTTTGAACATGAAAATAGTAAAAAAGATAATAAATAAATAAGCTGGAATGAAATTGAAGGAAACAGATGATTTGGTCTTGGGTATTTAAAAGAAAGATATTTTTTAGATGTTAGTATCTGCATGTTATTCATTAGGACATTCATAAGTTAGTGTGCTCCAAAACAGTTATAAAAATCACATGGAAGATGCACGTAAACATCCAAAGCTTGCAGGTTGTCACTTCTGTCTCTGGATCCCGGATTATTTTCACGTCACCTTATCTTTCAATTTCTCATCAAATCCTGTGACTAATCAAATAGTCGACATGTCCTGCCTTCTTTAAGACACTTTTCATTTGCTTTTCATTTGACACGCTTGTTCACAACCACTGTCACTGTGAGAGCTGTGATAAAAAACACATCTATGACTCTGTAACATAAATTCATTTATTTGTTTATTTTTTTTGTATTTTCATGTTGAAAAACACAATACTGTATATAAGATACCATATTTCTTTTAAAAATATACATTTTAAAAAAATAAAGTATAGCATTATAAAATTGTTCCATCCTCAAATTTATGACAACATGTTGTAGTCTACAATAATTAAACTTAATAGGAATCTTTTCAGAAATCTGCTGAATGTTGTTTTCCTATAGCTTATATATATATATATATATATATATATATATATATATATATATATATATATATATATATATATATATATATATATATATATATATATATATAAATATATATATATATTTATACAGTTGAAGTAAAAATTATAAGCCCCCCTTTGAATTTTTTTCTTTTTTAAATATTTCCTAAATGAAGTTTAACAGAGCAAGGAAATTTTCACAGTATGTCTGATAATATTATTTCTTCTGTAGAAAGTCGTATTTGTTTTATTTCGGCTAGAATAAAAGCAGTTTTTAATTTTCCATTGTCTACAGAACAAACTTTTTACGTTTAGAAATGTGTTGATAAAAATCTTCACTCCGTTAAACAGAAATTGGGGAAAAATAAACAGAGGGGGTAGTAATTTAAGGGGGCTAATAATTCTGACTTCAATTGTACGCACACTAAAGCCAGAAATGATTTATACTCCTAGCAAATTCTAACTTAAAGTTTCTTTTATTCAACCTGCAAGTTTTAAGTTTTTTTATTTTACTGGAAATGGGAAAGGCTTCTCCCAAATGATAATAAGGCGATGTACAAAAGGCATAATTGTGGAAAAAAGTATTTCTCACTTTTATTTCCATATTTACATTTGAACAAAAACTTTAAGTCAGAATTTGCCAGGGCTATTTTCGGGTAGATTGTATATGAAGGCTCCAAAGTTATTGTATTTAGTCTGATATTTCTCATGGCCTACAACGGGACAGGACTTTGATAAAGTCATCTTTATACAGTTTCATTGATCAGGCAGTTTTCACCATTTAGAGAACAGAAAACAATTAGTACCTGACATCATCCATTCAATCCCACAAGCACAAATAAGAGAAAAAGAGAAACAGTCCTGACAGTATTTAAGCCATTTAAACCATGTAGTGTTTCACAACATAAAATACAGAAAAAAAAACAGTTAAGGGCTTCTCTTCTCTTATCAGCAACAACTTCAAACCAACGGCCCATATAAACGAAACAATATGAGTCTCCCTTTTGCTTTAAATAAAGATGTCATTCCTGTTCTAAATAAAGCTGTTTCATTTGCACATTTGCGAGGGATGATTTCCTTCAATTATGTTATCTCAGCGCACATATATTGGCAGAGCACCATCCCGTTTAATATATTCAGAGCTATGAAACCTAATGCATTCTCATGCCTCATTGAGTTTGAACCATCAGCACGATGCATTAATGTCCTTGATGTCGCACATATATTGCTTGTGTAAATTAGTATTGTTTCAATGACGTCACAGCCTTCCCGTCCACGCTGACCTCTTTTTCTGGAGAATTTGAAGGCTAAACAGTCATTTACAGTGTAGTAGAGGACTAAACACATTTAGGATTCCTATTAAATACTGTATGAAACACGTAAACACACACTTCTGCTTGCTTTGGCGTAATCTGGGTCAAACAGTTACAGACAGATTGGACTGGGTTATATTTGGCAGGTTTGAAGAAATCGGGCAAGCATCTGGCCTAAGCATTAATCTGAATATTTTAATGTGAAATAGATACGTAAATGAGTGGATTTACAGGGCTGTTGATTTGGATTCTAATGCTCTTTTTAAGTCCATTTTAAATGTGTAAAAAGTTTAAATGTTTTTTTTTGGGGGGTCAGGAAGGATCATTTTTGATTAAATAATGCTTTTAATCAGCGGTTCTCTAGCGTTTTTTTTTCATGGTCATTAAGAAAAATTATCTAAAGTTTCATTTTAAAACACTATGAAAATTTTTTTTTATAAAATTGTGCTTTAAATCAGTGGTGCTCCACTGTTCCGAGCATGTGATCTACAATTTTCTATTGTCATTAGGAAAAATAAGTTAGTTTCTTTTAAAAACACTTTTAAAAACTATGGAAAACCTCATATTTTCTACGCAAAAATGCCTGCCACACATAAGTATACAGTCCCAATTTACTTAACACACTCCTTAAAGGGATATTTCACCCATAAATTTAAATTACCTCATCCTTTACCGTCCCTCATATTGTTTTAAACATTTATGAGTTTGTTTTTTTCTGTTGAACACAAAAAAGGAGATATTTTTAAGAACGCTGGTTGCTGAAATTATATGGGTGCCAGACTTTTTCTAAATATCTTCTTTTGTGTTCAACAAAATAAAGATACTCAAATACGTGTTGAACAAGTGAAGAGTAAGTAAATGATGATAGAATTTTCATTGAACCATTTCTTTAAATATATTAGATTGAGACTTTACTCTTAAATTGAAAGAATATGGCTGATCCAGATTAATAAACAGTTTTAGGATACAACATTAAATAGAATTCCCAAACTAGTTTTTGTTATTACAGTGAAGTTAAAGGGATAGTTTACACTAATATGGTCAACCATTAGGTAAAGCAAGCAATTAAAGGGTTTGCCCTTTGACTCCATGCTCTACCAAATGGTTGACCATATTTTGACGGTTTTAAATAATGACTGCTTAAGTTATTTAAAGAATGACTGTTTTAAATAATGGTTTACACACACAGCATTTTGTTTACAAACATAATCCTGTTGCGCTACTACAGTTGATTTTGGTTTTATTGTAAAAAATAAAATAAACAAGAAAACTTGTTAAATGAGAATCTGAAATATTTCATGGCATACTTCAAAAAATAAAGATGAGTCAGTGTTCAAAAATGTTTTATTTTGATTGTGTTTTTAAATAGATTGGTCATTAACTTCATATTTTCAGATTATTCATAGTATATCAGATTATTCATAGTATACATTATGTATTAATTATGGTACTTTTAACATTAACCGACATAGCAACCATTTGGGTTGATATTTTAGAAATTATGGGATGTGCTGAAAACAATGCATTGAGTGTGCTAACTAGCGACATAAGGAGTTATTCTTTTTTTTGGTGGGGTAGTTAAATGGATAAAAAGTGTCTTACTGTGTACTCAGACTTAGGTTAGATATTAGAATAGGTTAGAATTAGGTTCATACCAATTAAGTAAAGGGATAGTACACAGATACACAGCCACAGCCATGTCACCCTGCAGCCCAAGACCGGTTACTCACTGAAGCAGGGCTGAGCCTGGTCAGTACCTGGATGGGAGACCACTAGGGAACACTAGGTTGCTGTCGGAAGTGGTATTAGTGAGGCCAGCAGGGGGCGCTCAACCTGTGGTCTGTGTGAGTCCTAATGCCCCAGTAAAAAGTGAAAGGGACACTACACTGTCAGTGGGCGCCGTCTTTCGGATGAGACATTAAACCGAGGTCCCGACTCTCTGTGGTCATTAAAAATCCCATGGCACTTCTCGTGAAAGAGCAGGGGTCTAACCCCGGTGTCCTGGCCAAAGTCCCTCTATCGGCCCTTACGATCATGGCCTCCCAATCATCCCCTACCACCAAATTGGCTCTATCGCTGTCTCTCCTCTCCACCAATAGCTGGTGTGTGGTGAGCGCACTGGTGCCGTTGTCCTGTGGCAGCCGTCGCATCATCCAAGTGGATGCTGCACACTGGTGGTGGTGTGGAGAGACCCCCCCTCATGATTGTGAAGCGCTTTGGGTGTATGGCCATACACAATAAATGCGCTATATAAATACACATTACATTACATTACATACAAATGAAAATGTGGTCATTATTTTACATCCTCCACTTGTTAAAAACCTGTTTAAGGTTCTTTCTTCTTTTGAACACAAAAACAAGATATTCTGAGCAGCCAGTGACTACCACGGTAGAAACAAAAAATACAATGGAAGTCAATGGAAAATATTCAGCATATCTTCCTTTGTGTTCAAAAGAAGAAAGAAACTTAAACAGGTTTTTAACAAGTGGAGGTTGTAAAATGTTGACCACATTTTCATTTGTATGTGTGTAATATCCCTTTAATGATTTGGTATAAACCTAATAAAATAATTTGGTATTACCAAATAACATTAAGAATACACAATACCAGCATGAACATGAAAATTCTTCTGATTAAAAGATTGAATATGATACCTCCATTAAAATGCCTCATAATGTAATATATTGCTGATTTTTGGCAATTTCTTAACATGACTTGCATCACCGCATTTGTAATTAAAGAGAGTGCACTGTGAGCGGATATGTCACAAAAGATTGATTTTCAGCGATAAGAGACTTTTAATTATCATAACAAGTACTGAAAAGTGAATTAGAAATGTAACACTGACATGTAGCCAGACAACATCTTATTAGACCACAGAGACCGAGTTAGGACATGTTTTCTTTTTAATCACATTTCACATCCATTTTGTACATAAATGTCAACAGCTTAAAACAAACAAACAAACAAACAAACAAGTAGGTCACATTTATTTTGATGGTCCGTTTGTTGAATTTAAGCTATATTGCATCTACATGCCAACTAATTCTCATTAGATTATAAGCAGACTTTTAGGTTGGGGTTAGTGTAAGTTGACTTGTACTTGCAAAGTTTCTTAGTCAGTTGAACGTCTGTTGAAGGAGCAGTATCAACAGATTTTAAGCAGACAGTCTACTAAAACTCAAATGCACCATCAAAATAAAGTGTTACCAAAAATACAGTTTTACCAAGTTGTGATCTATTAGTTGAGAAATACTGCAGTAATCCAATCCAATAATAATGTTCATCTCGTACATCCCGAAATCTTGAAATTTGGGCTAAAATATTAAGCAGCGCCACTGTTTTTGACACTAATTATAAAAAGTAATGTCACACCAAGCCAACATAATAAATAAACATTTTAAAATATATAATAAAAAAATCATTCTTTTAATCTGTAATAACTTTTTTTTAAAACTTAATTTGACATATTCTGACAGATTAATGCAGTCTTGCTGAACATAATAGACATTTTTAAACGCATTAAAATAAACATCCAGACCCCATTCTCATTTATGTTTCCTAATTTCTCTTTCAGTACTCTTTTTGTGCTCTCTTTCCTCAGTCTGTCTTTGTCTCCACTCATTGTTTTCTCGTTCATATTTCTGCTTTTTGTAGTGTTGCCATAGGCGTTGGTTTCTACGGCAATAGTGAGGCGAACGATGGGATGTATCAGTTGACCTCATCCTTGCTCACTGCCAATTACACACTGGCGTCCATCGATCTTCTGGTGAGAAACACACACGCACTTACACATAAACACACACACACACACAAACACGCACACACACAAACGCACACACACACGCACACACACACACACACACACACACACACGAAAGCTTATCCATCAATCTCCTTATGAGGGATTGGAGGAGCACAGGAATTGCTGCCTGATTTTATTGTACTGTGATTGCAAATACGTTTATGTGTTTTGCATGTTGGAGTGAGAGAGAGCGTTTGAATACATTTGTGTTTGAGATATAATCATCTCCTGGTATTGATTTGGCTGGTTGCTCACATGGTTGATCGATGAATGTGCGTCAGTTTGATTAATGACCTACTTTACTTGTACTGTACACTCTTGTAATGCCCTCTCCATTCATTCCTGCTTCTTTCGTTCCATTGTCATGTATCTCACATCTTTTCCACCACTCTTCAGTAAGTAATGGCCTATTCACACCAAAGAAGGATAATTGTAATAAGAAGTATGTAAGTGTCCACTCATCAGTAGAAGATTTTGCTCTGTTTATTATAAGCCTCGGACGCTTTAAAAGCGTGTGCTCTGTAAAGCAGCATGAATTCTAAAGGACTTGTACAGTTTTTGGAGTACATTTCTGTTTGTTCATCAGCAAGAAAAAATTCTATTTTGAAAGTGATTTAAAAAATCATTCTTCTGTATAGTTATTGTAATAATTGCAGTGTGGGTCTAAGAATTATTTTAAAAACTATACACTCTTTATAGTAATATTCACTAACAATGAAAATTGTAGAGCATTAAGGAATAATGAGTTAACATTAACATTAAAATAAAAATAATTCTCTGATTGTCAGGGGTCAACACAGCGGAATGAACTGCCAACTATTCCGGCATGTGTTTTACGCTGCAGATGTGTTTTACGCTGCAGTTGGCGGAAATGCCAACTGGCCAAGCTAGGACTCGAACCCTTGCTGTGAGGCGACAGTGCTAACCACTGAGCCACCGTGCTGCCCAAATTTATATTTATATTTTAAATAAATAAATAAAAAGCATTTTTTCATGCATTCATTTTCCTTTTGGCTTAGTCCCTTTATTAATCAGGGATCACCACAGGGGAATGAACTGCCTTAAAAAGCATTTAGTATCACAGAATAATCCAAATTATTAAAGCCTATTTCCTCCATGGACTAAAGTAAATAAATAAATAAGGTTATTTGACAATTCATATTTTTTTTCACTGCAAAAAAACTCATATTTGCAAGAAAAAAATGTCAAAATTGTAAGAAAAATTTATCACAAGTTAAAGCCAAAATTGGGAAATTCAGAGTTCTGAGATGTCAACTAAGAATTTTGAGAATTAAAGACAGAAAAAAAAGATTGAATTGCAAATTATAAACTCAGAATTATGAACAAAAACAATTATTAGATATGAATTCAGAATCGCTAAATAAAAGGTCAGAACTGCAAAAATAATACAATTATGAGAATTACAGATGGAATTGCATGATACAAAATCAGAATTGCAAGAAAAAACTGAATTGTAAGAAATAAAAGAACTGAGAAAATGAATTTCTTAATTGGGAGGAAAAAAGCAAATTTATGCAAATTTGTCAAAATTGTGAAACAACTGAAACCTACAGAAAACAGTAGCGAGATCAACTCAGAATTGCAAGATTAAAACTTGCAATCGCAAAAAAAATTATATAAAGATATTGGAAAAATATATGAAGATATTGGAAAATTGGACTTTACGATTTTTTAATTTTCTCTAATAACTATTGCGATATAAATATGGTTTCACAAGATAGATTGAATAGCACTATTTGACTGTTTTCTAGGGAGTCTAACAGTATTTGTCAACAGAAATTGAATAATTGCAAAAAAGCTTTTCTTAAATTGTTTTGTCTTATTTCTAGTTAAAATATCTAAAAAAAAAATCTTAGATTATGTACAAATATTGTTTTGTTTTCAACTTCAGAAGAATTAAGTCAAAATTAAGAGTTTTTCCTTAAAACAAGCTTTATTATCTGCAGTGGGGTAAGTAAAATAATCTTGTTTTCACTTTCAAATGTTGATATTTGGACTAGAAACAAGACTAAAATTCTAGGTAAGAAAAAAGGTTGCCTAAGTCGTATATATTCAGTATAAATAAAGTAATTAAATAAAGTTCTTACACTATAATTCAAACTCAACATTGCATATCTTGTGATGTGACTATTGCCAATGTGCACATTATACAATATATTGTGCAGCCCTAATATAAACTCAACATTGTAAAAAAATAGTCTGGGCTTGCGAGTTTATATTGGGTCAACCAGTCTAAAATCACTTCTTAATTTAACGGTTGCAGTTTACCATTTCTTACATTGTACATTTAAATGAAGTACTTTCCCCATGATCCTCCCCAGGTTTCAGACACTATTTCCGGCCTCCAGCGGTCAGTTTCAGGGCCCTTGACCTCTATGGAGGATGTGTTTGGAGGACACAAACCAGCGCTGGTGCCCACGCGCTCTTGCAGGCGTCTGTCAGAGCGGGTCGTGTCTCTGCTCTCCAACCTGACACTGGGAAGAGGCCTGATCCCCATCGCAGATGGCTTTTACAGGACAAACGGAAGTGAAAGTATAGTGGGAGCCCTCACTCCTGCTCCACCTTCTGTAGCGCCAACCCTCAGTCCATCCGCCAACAGCATTCCTGCACCATTCTCTCCTGGATGGGCAGCAAACACCCTCATGGTGAATGAAGACTACAGGTGAGGAAGACTAGGGAAGATAATGAGATTCTGTAGGCTAAAGGGGACCTATTTTGCAAAAATGACTGTTATAAGGGCTTTAAACACAGATATGTGGAAACAGTGTGTAAATATTGCCAGCCTGTAGTAAACATTAATTGATTTTATTTTTTATTATCACACTTCATGAAAACAGTCTGCACTTTGATTGACATTCTCCCTTTGTACATGTCATCAGAGGGGGAAAGTCCAACCTATTAGTGACTATCTTTCTCTCATTAGCATAGACAGCCCTGAGTGAGAAGCAGCTTTCAGCCATTACAGTTATAGCACTGTAATAGCCATAGTATAATGTCAGTGACTATGAGGCATTATAAATGTGGATTTTTAGAATGGTCAAATGAACACTGTAGTTTCCATAAACGGCCTTCTTCTGAGACACTTCTTTTGACTATCACTTCACTTCTCTGTTTTTTTAGAGGTAATGTTAGAATATTAATAAAATATTAAATGAATGTACTGTATCTGCTTTATTTAGATATTTTTGAAATGTAATTTATTTCTGTGATGCAACGCTTGAACCTTTTGTTGCAACTGAGTCTTAGTTTTTGTGACCTTATAAAATGCTGAATACTATTTATTAATTGTAAACTGTATTTTTATAATTCTTTAAATTATTTGTTCAAAAGAGCATCATTTATTCATTTTCTTGTCGGCTTAGTCCCTTTATTAATCCGGGAATGAACCACCAATTTATCCAGCACATTTTGCAGCAGATGCTTTTCCAGCCACAACCCATCTCTGGGAAACATCCACACACACAATTCTATTCTTGTTCGCCTAGTCTCTATTTCAGAGACACCACAGCGAAGTGAAACGCCAACTATTCCAGTTTTACGCAGTGGATGCCCTTCTAGCCGCAACCCATTCACACACACACACACACACACACACACACACACACACACACACACACACACACACACACACACACACACACAACGGACAATTTAGCCTACCCAATTGACCTGTACCGCATGTCTTTGGACTGTGGGGGAAACCGGAGCACCCGGAGGAAACCCACACGATTACAGGGAGAACATGCAAACTCCACACAGAACTGAGCCGAGGTTCGAACCAGCGACCTTCTTGCTGCGAGGCGACAGCACTACCTACTGCGCCACTGCATCGCCGAGCATCATTTATTTAAAAATTTAGTTATCTTTTGTGGCATTCCTGATTTCTAACTTCTAAAGCAATGACTGGTGTAGAGAATGAATGACAACAACAAACAAGCAAACATAAATACAATAGAATTAAATGAAATATCTTTGGTTTCTAGGAAGGTGAATATCAAATAATTCAATATCATTTATGGGCACATTAGCAAAATTTCAGCCTTCAAGTCTTTTAATAATTTAATTTAATTTAATTTAATTTAATTTAATTTAATTTAATTTAATTTAATTTAATTTAATTTAATTTAATTTAATTTGATTTAATTTAATTTAATTTAATTTAAATGGTTACTGGGCAGTGAATTTTATGTTTTTATGTGTCATTTAAAAGTCTGACAACAGTTACTCTGGGTCTAGGATTTGAATCTAGCATTTATTATGTTCTGAAAATGTGGTTTAGGTGGCTGTCATATGTGTTGCTGCTTTTGGTGGATCTGGTGGTGTGTTTCTTCATTCTCCTGGGTTTAGCCAAACAGTCCCGCTGGCTACTTATTCTGTAAGTAACACTCATTACTGATCAGCTCTGTGCAAGCAAGTGCTGATATCCATACATCATTGCTTTTATTGTGTATATTTTGCGTCCGAATTCCCCAAGATAGGAAATGCTTACAGAAAAAAAGTCAATTTATTTTTGCTTACTGACTCCCACTCAGGCACAGAGGGGCAGATGGTATAAATGTGTGTGTGTTTGCAGGATGACAGTGCTGGCCTGGTTGTCTCTGTTTATGAGCTGGGGTTCTCTGGGTCTGGAAACACCCACTGTGGTGGTGAGTATTCAGGCAACGTCTTCCCCGACACAAAAACAACAGCTCTCCGAGAGCGGACGTCCAGCACAGAAAAACCACCATCTGTGTGTGTGTGTGTGTGTGTGTGTGAGAGAGAGAGCTTTTGGAGAAAAATCCAGCCAAAGCTCTGTCAATGTGACTTTTTACATTTTAAAAGGTCACAACAGCCAAGATGCAGTCACTTATTGTGTTCTTATGAAAGAGCGAGAGAGGAATAGAGTGTGTTAGATTGAAAAAGGTTTTCCACTCTGGGAACTCAGCAGTCATGGCACAATCCCAAAAAGGCTTGAAAATAGGGCAGAGATTAAAGATTCAGTGTGAGTGTGTGTTTGTGTGTGCGTGTGTGTGTGTGTGTGTGTTTCTTTGTATAAAAAATGGGGGGAGGTATAAAGGGGATTGGATGCTGGCATGAAGATGAGCATAAGAGATCTTAAAAGAAATGAGAACAAAAAGAAGTGAGTGATGTTGAGTGTATCAGAGAGGAAGTGAGAAGTCAGCTTATTTCATTTGAAAGATAAGTATAAATATGTAAGATATGAAAAAACAAATGTAAATAAAAATAAATTACAATTGCAAAGAACAACAAGTACAACATAAGAAATTACCAAGACCACATTTAACCGATCAAAAAATGACTATGCACAATATGTCTTTCCACAGATATATTAAGCTGTTTAATATGCAATTTAGCATATTAAATGATTTATAAAGGATCATGGGAAACTGAATAATAATAATAAACTAAATAAATACTAAAACATATTGAAATATTGTAGTTAAATAGTTGTTTTTAATCATTTTGAACACATTTCGTGAATGTTAGTCAGTATTGGATTGATTGCTTACATACTGTATTCTGCATTTTACTAGTTGTATTATGAAAATTGTAGTTAGTCATTTAATTTGGATTACATATTTTAGGAAATGTGTTTTGTCTACTTTTTGATTGTTTTTAGATTACTCTTGACCTAAATTTGCCTCAAAAGCAGTAACAACAAAAAGTATTCTGAAACAATAGATTTCAAAATAATCTACATTGACATTTTGTTTTGTTAATATTCAAGCTAAACGATATGACATACAATATAAAATATACAGTTAGGTCCATACATATTTGGACATCGAAACAATTCTTTCATTTTCATTTTCGACTCTACACCAACACAATGGATTTGAAATTAAAAAACAATATGTGATTTAACTTCAGACTGTCAGCTTTAATTTAAGGGCATTTACATCCAAATCAGGTGAACAGTGTAGGAACTACAACAGTTTACATCTGTGCCTCCCACTTGTTAAGGGTCCAAAAGTAATTGGACAATTGGCTTTTAAGCTGTTCCATGGCCGGGTGTGTGTTATTTTATCCCAATTACAACAAGCAGATATAAGGTCAGTCAAGCGAGCCATCATTAGGCTGAAAAAAACAAAACGAACCCATCAGATTTGATGAGATAGCAAAAACATCAGGCGTGGCCAAAACAACTGATAAGAACATTCTTAAAAAGAAAGAGTGCACCAGTGAGCTCAGCAACACTAAAAGACCCAGAAGACTATTGAATACAACTGTGGTTGATGACTAAAGAATTGTTTCCCTGGTAAAGAAAACACCCTCCACAACAGTTAGCAAGATCAAGAACATTCTCCAGGAGTTAGGTGTATGTGTGCCAGAGTCAACAATCAAGAGAAGACTACACCAGAGTGAATAGAAGGTTCACCACAAGACGTAAACCATCGGATAGCCTTAACAGAGCCTAAACAGGAAGGCCAGATTAGAGTTCTAAAAAAGCATTCACAGTGCTGGGACAACATCCAATGGACAGATGAGATCAAGATCAACTTGTACCAGAGTGAGGGGAAGAGAAGAGTATGGAGAAGGAAAGGAACTGCTCATGGTCATAAGCAGTGAAGCATGGTGGTAGTAGTGACATGGCGTGGGCTTGTATGGCTGTCAATGGAACTGGTTCTCTTGTATTTATTGATGATGTGACTGCTGACAAAAGCAGCAGGATGATCTCTGAAGAGTTTCAGGCGATATTTTCTGCTCATATTAAGCCACATGCTTCAGAACTCATAGGACGGTGCTTCACAGTGCAGATGGAGAATGAACCCCAAAGTATACTGCAAAAGCAACCAACGAGGTTTTGAAGGAAAAGAAGTGGAATGTTTTGCAATGGCCAAGTCAATCACCTGACCTGAATCTGATTGAGCATGCATTTCACTGGCTGAAGACAAAACTGATGGAAAAATGCCCTAAGAACAAGCAGGAACTGAAGACAGTTACTGTAGAGGCCTGGCAGAGCACCACCAGGGATGAAACCCAGCATCTGGTGATGTCTATGCGTTCCAGACTTCAGGCTGTAATTAACTGCAAAGGATTTGCAACCAGGGGGCAGGGATGTAGTGGACATTTTAAAAGTGTGGGGGACATTTTAAAAGTTGAATGAGATCCGAATGTTTACATTCATATAACTATTAATCACCTGTTTTTAAATGGTCTGGCTGTATAAGGAAGGGCCACATCCCCTCAGTTGCTACGCCTCTGTTTGCATCCAAGGATTAAAAAGTGAAAGTTTGATTTATGCTTATTATTCTGTCCAATTACTTCTGGCCCTTAACAAATGGGAGGCACATGCAAACGGTTGTAATTCCTACATCGTTCACCTGATATGGATGCAAATACCCTCAAATTAAAGCTGACAGTCTGCAGTTAAAGCACATCTTGTTTGTTTCATTTCGTTTCATTGTGTATATATAGAGCCAAAATGTTAGAATTGTGTCAATGGCCAAATATTTATGGATGTAACTGTATATATTTTGTTTAGAAAAAAAAATGTAAAGGAGAGAAATAGGAAGAGTCAACATATTATTGGTAATTCGCTGCCATTGTTTGTTTAATTAGTAATTAGTTAACATTAGTGGAGAGCAGGGACTGAAGTACCATTTTTTTATTTTAAAAAATTAGTTAAGAAAGAAAGAAAGAAAGAAAGAAAGAAAGAAAGAAAGAAAGAAAGAAAGGAAAGTGACAGGAAGAGATGGCCGTTGCTGGCCATCAAAACAAGGCTTTCATTGTACAGATTCAGCTAACAGGAACAATTGCCTAGTGCTCCCATTTATAATACACACACACATACACACACTCGCTTCTTCTCTATCGCTCTTTCACTCTCTTTTTTTTACCCTCTTTAGTCCACTTGTGCAGCTCTTGGTAATTTTGAGTCCTCTTCACTTTGATTAATTACTCACATTCCACCAGGGAGAGCAAGTGTGTGATAAAGAGACACTGCAGAGCGGACAGATGAACAATTTGAGGGATGAAAAAAAAATGAAAATAGGGTCAGTTTGTAAGTGTGTCAGTGAAAACTGTAGATCAATAGCAGTCAGAGCGGCGGGACGGAGAGACTGAGGGAAGTATGTCACTTGGTCACTGTGCCGCACTGTTGACATCTCTCTTCTGTATTCACTTTAGTGCTCAATTCTTTTTCTTGCTGTCTTTCTCTCTATTTTTTCCTCTCTCAGGCCCTGAGTGATTTTTGCTTTGACCCAAACACATTTGTGCTCAACTCCACTCACTTCAACTCTGGGACAAGCCCAGGTGCTGTAAAGCTCTTTCTTACAC